>NW_027419070.1:0-23688 GCF_009905375.1 Apium graveolens
AACACCATTGTTCACGAGAAACTGACTGAGACGCTCGTTCCAATAATGAGGAGACTGTCTCAATCCATAGACAGATTTCTTAAACGTATAAACATAGTTAGGGTACTTCTCATGAATAAAACCCGGAGGCTGCTTCACGTAGACTTCTTCCTTGAGATAGCCATTTAGAAAAGCGCTCTTGACGTCCATCTGATAAAGCTTGAATTTCTTGTAAGCTGCAAAAGCCATTAAGATTCGAATAGCTTCTAAATGAGCTACTGGAGCATATCTCTTGTCGTAATCGATTCCTTTATGTTGGTTGTATCCCTAAGCAACCAAACGAGCTTTATTTCGAATAATGTTGCCATCTTCATCCTTCTTATTCGTGAAAACCCAACGAGTACCAATGATCTTGACATCTTGAGGAGGTGGGACGAGTTCCCAAACATCACAACACTCGAACTGGTTCAATTCCTCCTGCATTGCAACAGACCAGTGTTCATCTGCAACTGCTTCTTGAGCATTCTTTGTTCGAATTCAGCAACAAAAGCACAGAATGCACACAGATTGTGAAATCTGCTTCGAGTAGAAATCCCTTGATCTAAATCAGTAAGAAGTTATTTGGTGGATGATTCTTCACAGTCCTAGAAGACTTCAGAAGTTGAATATTACTCATCTCTTCCTCATTAGAATTGTCTGCCTGGAAATGAATAGGAGTTGTCTCATTCAAAAGAGACTGCCTTATTTCCGCTTGTGAAGATTTGTCCGGAGGAGTGACAGAATTAACATTTGAAACACTATCAGGAGTCTTTGGAGAGCCAGAAGATTCATCTGAAGCTTGAGTAGATCCTGAAGAATTATCAGAAGACTGATATGGACCTGGAGAGTCTTGACTGTTCGACTTGTCAGAATGAGACTGACTCTTTTCAGAATGAGACTGTCTTATTTGGGAATGAGACGATAGATCCGCATTGACTTCATCAATTTGAGATATATTCCTTGAGGATTCATTTAAAAGCACTATTGATGGATCTTCTTCTTTATTCTTGATAGAATATAAACACGATAAGCCTTGCTTGTTGTAGAATATCCCAAGAAAATTCCTTCGTAGATTTCGCATCAAACTTGCCTCGATTATTCTGAGTATCTAAAATAAACACTTGGAACCAAATACTCAAAAATAACTAATGTTAGGAGTCCTTTTCTTAAGCAATTCATACGGAGTTTTAAGCAAATAGACGAATAAGTACTCTATTTAAAATATAACAGGAAGTGTGTACCGCTTCAGCCCAAAATTTTCTTGGAAGCTTACTCTCATGCAGTAGAGTTCGGGCACGTTTCCTGTAAAGTCATGTTCTTGCGTTCTACTACTCCGTTCTGCTGAGGAGTTCGAGGAGCTGAGAATTCATGAGTAATTCCTCTCGATTTGCAGAAGGTTATGAAATCCTTCTCGAATTCACCTCCATGATCACTACGAATAGTCTTGAACTTAAATGAATACTTAGTCTCAAGGTTAGTAATAAGATCCTTAAACTCAACAAAAGCTTCATCCTTAGTTCGTAAAAATAATACCCAAATAAAGCGAGAATAATCATCAACTATAACAAAAGCATAATTCTTACCTCCCAAACTTACATACCTTTCTGGACCAAAAAGATCTAGATGAAGAAGCTGCAAAGGAACAGAAGTTCATACTTTATTCTTAGCTATAAAAGAAGTTTTCACCTGTTTTCCAAGTTGGCAAGCTGTACAAGGTTATGTTTTCTTGTACTTCAGCTTTGGTAGACCTCGGACCAGATCATGAGAAGATATCTTCCGAAGAAGATCCATGTGAACATGACCTAGACGTCGATGCCAAAGATTCTGCTGATCTTGAACAGTAGCAAGACAAATTTCCTCCTGATGTTCATCAAAATCTAACACGAAAATATTTCCTTTCCTCTTGGCAACTAAAGCATCGCAGATGAGAGAGAGACGAGAGATTGGCAAATTTTCGAAATGTAGTTTAGGCGCTTATCTATAGACACCCACTCGTTAGTCTTAGTACCAATATAACATACATCTTTATCGAACTTAACCTTGTGGCCACCATCAGTAAGTTGACTTACACTAATAAGATTATATTTCAAACCATCAACTAAACGAACGTTAGAGATAGCAAACCTGTCATTACCAATGGTGCCTTTTCCAATAATTCTGACGGTGTTTGAATCTCCAAGAGTAACTAAGCCACCTTCCTTGGCAACTAAAGATAGAAACTTGGATTTATCACCTGTCATTTATTTCTGCCTAACCCCGTTTTCAAGATTATATCTCTAAAACACTTATTTCACTTGACTCCCTTATTTCACTTGATGCCCACTTACTCATTCATTTTTTCAGACGTGTCAACGACCATGATCCTTACTCCTGGGCCTGTAATTGATTTCCTGAGAGCCAATCAGGGTATACAGGATGCTCGTAGAATAGACTGGATTAAGGTAATTCATGAAATGACACCTGAAAAACCTGCATTGTGCTTCTTCTTTTTGTCTATTAAATTGTGCTTTTACAAATGCAACAGGCCAAGAAAATGCTGAGAAACATGAGAGTCAAGGCCACGCATAGCAACCGAGAATTTAAGATAAAAGGGTTGAGTGAGAAGCCTTGCAATGAGCTATAGTAAGTTGTTTAATTTTTTAATTCATCCTTTTCTAATGTTCAAAATGAAGAGGCCTGTCTGTGAATTGATTCTCACTTTATTTCTTTCTGTTTGAAGTTCACATTGAAAGAAAAACCTGGAGATACTGGTAGCCGTGGTGAAGTGAAGCCTAAGGAGATTACAGTTTATGAATACTTTAGAAGACATCTGAATTTGGAACTTAGAATTTCTGCGTACTTTCCGTGCATTGATGTTGGTAAACCCAGCAAACCTATTTATCTCCCATTGGCGGTGAGTAAACATGATTGAGATATTTTTGCATATTCTAGTTTCTTTATCTTCTAGTTTTGTTTTTACTTGAAGCGATTATTTTATGCCTGTTGTAATTTTTAGTTCTGTAGCCTGGTCTCCCTTCAGCGATATACAAAATTACTATTTTCTGTCCAAATAGCCTCTGTGTCATTGGTGGTAACTTTAATAATGGCATCAGCGGTGGTAGCATTGGTGATATCTCCAATCTTCATGTCTTCAATTTGGCTTATCGATATCTTTCTGAGTTCTCTAGTAGCTTTCCTGACTTCTCGATAAGCCATTCTGGAGTTCTCGAATGACTTCTCTATAACATTAAATCTGTGACTTGTAGAGATCTTGACTTGGAGTATTTTTCTCCAAACAAATTTATTCAACTCCAAGCTTCTTCAAAATTCTTCTGAGGCATGATCTTCTTGATCTTCTTCTAGATAGAATCCTTATGCTTGATACTGTTTTATGAAAAAGACTCAAATCTGCTCTTTTGCATTTTTACAGACTTTAAGTGTTGCAAGTACAAAATATAAATTAAGATAACAATAAAACTTACTTAGGGTTGACAAAATGTCTTAGTTTTGTTAAAGTACAGGCATGTCTTTTACAACACATTTTAACTTTTTTCATGTAAAATTCATAATGTTACATATCTGTTTAAAATATTTATTTTTTTGAATTAAAGTTTAATATTTATAATTTTATTCAAAAAAGAAATTCGAAAAGTAATTTATGAACATATTTTCTTTATTCATCTTAAAATAATAATGGAATTGTATTTTGGTACATATTTGACAAAATAATATCTTTTTGTACTAGTAGGCCTTTTGTGCTTGTCACTGGTAGCAAGAAAGTACAAAGTCGGTTCACGTTGCCGGTTTCCATTTCCTACTGACCTTGTGGAAAGACCCAAAATTTATTAGAAAACTTTTTTATTAAAAATTTTGAGTTAAAAAGCATGTTTATAAATATAAGCATGGTTTACAATAATAAATTTTTATTACAATTGAAATTAATAAAAGTTTTGATTATAATTACGTCAAAGTACATATGGTCAAGTCAAACAACTTATATGCTAGACACTATGAGTTGTATTTCTCATGGAATGTCTTCCCAATCTAGATTTTTCCCAATCAACCAGTGGATGAAATATGGTATATGTAGTTTTACCCACAATTTAGTGTCATTTTTACATTTTCAAATCAAATTGACTAATAATTAAATAAAAATCAACAATCATATTATCATTCACTTTAATTCTTATGTTTAAATAAACAAAGAAATTAGTAAATATTTTTAAAAACCTTATCATTTTTCAAATATGTATAAATTGTTTGTCAAAAATTTTTGTATCGTATCTTATACCTCTAGAAATTCAATTTGATTAAATATTGTTATGTAAACATTAATTTGTACATGACAAATAATTTCTACATTATAGCGACATGTTTTTTAGACTTAAATCTATTGTAATAGTAATATTATCCTTGTTAGTAAGGGTTGTAGTTGTACATATATTATTGTTAATTGAGGTCAGTATGTGATTTATATATAATCAAATTTAAAATTTTCGATAAAATGTCATTTTTAAGTTATGTTTTTTATACAATACTTACTACTTAATTTTTACAATGTCATTTTATTTACCTTACAAAATAAATTAGGGTAATACTTATTTAGACTTGTACATCCACATCCAATTAATTTATATAATACATGGAGCAAACTATGTTGAATCAAAAATTAAACTATATTCGGCCCATGAAACATATTATATACAATTGGGCCTCCAGAATAGAGAAAATAAAAAATGTAGGTAAAACCCTAATATAACCACAAGCGGCCGACTTAAAAACAAAATAAACTTGTACATGGCTATGAAATAGTGTTTTGGTATTATTTATATTTTGTGTGAAAGAGTGTTTTGGTGCTGTAAGGTTAAACACATCTTCAAATGAATTGGTGCAGGATTAAGTGGACAAGATTTGCAGATTATCATGAATTGATATTGTTTAACAAGGGTAAGGTAATAATTTATATTTTCCTATTTCTTTATTTCCCTTTCTTATGTGTTTTTTGCACAAACTTTTGTTAAAAATTAAAACACTGCAATAAGTATCCCATTTTTCTTGTATATATGGATGTGGATTGACATGAAATGCCATTTGTATTTGTTTTTAAATGATCTTGATATCAAGAATAATCCCTTTCAAGATTATATGTCAAATTTAAGAAAAAGAATTTAGTTACATTTGTAATAACTTTTTTGTTCCTCATAAATAATCAAATACATGATATACTAAAAAAAATGAAAATTTATAGATAAGAAGCCCACATATTATTTATATTTTATCTTCATATTTGTTTGATTACACTATTAAATTTATTTTATGTTTATGTGTGAAAATTTTTTAGAGACATATGCAGAGGAATTATATTTTTCTTGCTATTTGCAACAAGTTCCACAAATAATGAAGAAAGTGCTCCAAGTCCCTTCTTTTTCTCCTCTTCATCAATCTACTTGTGTAAGCTTTCTTTGTTCTTTTTTAACTTTTACTATGCAAATATATAGCATAAATATAAATGTAGATAGTACAAGTGAATCCCCATCACTATTTAACTTTATATTACATGACACATGGTTGAAAATGAGATTTCTTACTTGATAAAGATGTAGGCTCTATTTGGGACAAATTATAGTGTTGTAAAAACTTATATTTCAATACATAAACAGGTAGGCAGGCTAACCATTTTCAGCCATAAGCTTATATTTGAATGGAGCTGACACTGAAAAAGTTTAAGATGCACTGAGGGTGCTTGACATTGTCTTGAGACAGCAAGCGGCTAAAAGGTATCCAGACGACCGGAACTAATTAAGAAACTTGCACTTTGAAATGATGCATTGCTTACTGTTATGAATGTGGAATATGCAGGGATTGCCTTTTGGTGAGGCAGTCATTTTTCCATGACGACTCTAGGATGCTTACTAGTGTTGGAGGAGGGGTTTCTGCTTGTCGTGGTTTCCATTCTAGTTTTCGTCCTACTCAGGGAGGATTGTCACTCAATTTAGGTAAGGATGCTATATTTTTTTCTGCCTAACCCCGTTTTCAAGATTATATCTCTAAAACACTTATTTCACTTGACTCCCTTATTTCACTTGATGCCCACTTACTCATTCATTTTTTCAGACGTGTCAACTGACCATGATCCTTACTCCTGGGCCTGTAATTGATTTCCTGAGAGCCAATCAGGGTATACAGGATGCTCGTAGAATAGACTGGATTAAGGTAATTCATGAAATGACACCTGAAAAACCTGCATTGTGCTTCTTCTTTTTTGTCTATTAAATTGTGCTTTTACAAATGCAACAGGCCAAGAAAATGCTGAGAAACATGAGAGTCAAGGCCACGCATAGCAACCGAGAATTTAAGATAAAAGGGTTGAGTGAGAAGCCTTGCAATGAGCTATAGTAAGTTGTTTAATTTTTTTAATTCATCCTTTTCTAATGTTCAAAATGAAGAGGCCTGTCTGTGAATTGATTCTCACTTTATTTCTTTCTGTTTGAAGTTTCACATTGAAAGAAAAACCTGGAGATACTGGTAGCCGTGGTGAAGTGAAGCCTAAGGAGATTACAGTTTATGAATACTTTAGAAGACATCTGAATTTGGAACTTAGAATTTCTGCGTACTTTCCGTGCATTGATGTTGGTAAACCCAGCAAACCTATTTATCTCCCATTGGCGGTGAGTAAACATGATTGAGATATTTTTGCATATTCTAGTTTCTTTATCTTCTAATTTTGTTTTTACTTGAAGCGATTATTTTTTGCCTGTTGTAATTTTTAGTTCTGTAGCCTGGTCTCCCTTCAGCGATATACAAAATTACTATTGTCTGTGCAAATAGCCTCTGTGTCATTGGTGGTAACTTTAATAATGGCATCAGCGGTGGTAGCATTGGTGATATCTCCAATCTTCATGTCTTCAATTTGGCTTGTCGATATCTTTCTGAGTTCTCTAGTAGTTTTCCTGACTTCTCGATAAGCCATTCTGGAGTTCTCGAATGACTTCTCTATAACATTAAATCTGTGACTTGTAGAGATCTTGACTTGGAGTATTTTTCTCCAAACAGATTTATTCAACTCCAAGCTTCTTCAAAATTCTTCTGAGGCATGATCTTTTTGATCTTCTTCCAGATAGAATTCTTATGCTTGATACTGTTTTAGGAAAAAGACTCAAGTCTGCTCCTTTGCATTTTTACAGACTTTAAGTGTTGCAAGTACAAAATATAAATTAAGATAAAAATTAAAATTTACTTAGGGTTGAAAAAATGTCTTAGTCTTGTTAAAGTACAGGCATGTCTTTTACAACACATTTTACCTTTTTTCATGTAAAATTCATAATGTTACATATTGTTTAAAATATTTATTTTTTTGAATTAAAGTTTAATATTTATAATTTTATTCAAAAAAGAAATTCGAAAAGTAATTTGTGAACATATCCTCTTTATTCATTTTAAAATAATAATGGAATTGTATTTTGGTACATATTTGACAAAATAATATCTTTTTTACTAGTACGCCTTTAGTGCTTGTGACTGGTAGCAAGAAAATACAAAGTCCGTTCACGTTGCCGGTTTCCATTTCCTACTGACCTTGTGGAAAGACCCAAAATTTATTAGAAAACTTTTTTATTGAAAATTTTGAGTTAAAAAGCATGTTTATAAATATAAGCATGGTTTACAATAATAAATTTTTATTACAATTGAAATTAATAAAAGTTTTGATTATAATTATGTCAAAGTACATATGGTCAAGTCAAACAACTTATATGTTAGACACTATGAGTTGTATTTCTCATGGAATGTCTTCCCGATCTAGATTTTTCCCAATCAACCAGTGGATGAAATATGGTATATGTAGTTTTACCCACAATTTAGTGTCATTTTTACATTTTCAAATCAAATTGACTAATAATTTAATAAAAATCAACAATCATATTATCATTCACTTTAATTCTTATGTTTAAATAAACAAAGAAATTAGTAAATATTTTTAAAAACCATATCATTTTTCAAATACGTATAAATTGTTTGTCAAAAATTTTTGTATCGTATCTTATACCTCTAGAAATTCAATTTGATTAAATATTGTTATGTAAACATTAATTTGTACATGACAATTAATTTCTACATTATACCGACATGTTTTTTAGACTTAAATCTATTGTAATAGTAATATTATCCTTGCTAGTAAGGGTTGTAGTTGTACATATATTATTGTTAATTGAGGTCAGTATGTGATTTATATATAATCAAATTTAAAATTTTCGATAAAATGTCATTTTTAAGTTATGTTTTTTATACAATACTTACTACTTAATTTTTACAATGTCATTTTATTTACCATACAAAATAAATTAGGGTAATACTTATTTAGGCTTGTACATCCACATCCAATTAATTTATATAATACATGGAGCACACTATGTTGAATCAAAAATTTAAACTATATTCGGCCCACTGAAACCTATTATATACAATTGGGCCTCCAGAATAGAGAAAATAAAAAATGTAGGTAAAACCCTAATATAACCACAAGCGGCCGCTTTAAAAACAAAATAAACTTGTACATGGCTATGAAATAGTGTTTTGGTATTATTTATATTTTGTGTGAAAGAGTGTTTTGGTGCTGTAAGGTTAAACACATCTTCAAATGAATTGGTGCAGGATTAAGTGGACAAGATTTGGAGATTATCATGAATTGATATTGTTTAACAAGGGTAAGGTAATAATTTATATTTTCCTATATCTTTATTTCCCTTTCTTATGTGTTTTTTGTACAAACTTTTGTTAAAAATTAAAACACTGCAATAAGTATCCCATTTTTCTTTTATATATGGATGTGGATTGACATGAAATGCCATTTGTATTTGTTTTTAAATGATCTTGATATCAAGAATAATCCCTTTCAAGATTATATGTCAAATTTAAGAAAAAGAATTTAGTTACATTTGTAATAACTTTTTTGTTCCTCATAAATAATCAAATACATGATATACTAAAAAAATAAAAATTTATAGATAAAAAGCCCACATATTATTTATATTTTATCTTCATATTTGTTTGATTACACTGTTAAATTTATTTTATGTTTATGTGTGAAAATTTTTTAGAGACATATGCAGAGGAATTATATTTTTCTTTCTATTTGCAACAAGTTCCATAAACAATGAAGAAAGTGCTCCAAGTTCCTTCTTTTTCTCCTCTTCATCAATCTACTTGTGTAAGCTTTCTTTGTTCTTTTTTAACTTTTACTATGCAAATATATAGCATAAATATAAATATAGATAGTACAAGTGAAGCCCCATCACTATTTAACTTTATATTACATGTCACATGGTTGAAAATGAGATTTCTTACTTGATAAAGATCTAGGCTCTATTTGGGACAAATTATAGTGTTGTAAAAACTTATATTTCAATACATAAACAGGTAGGCAGGCTAACCATTTTCAGCCATAAGCTTATATTTGAATGGAGCTGACACTGAAAAAGTTTAAGATGCACTGAGGGTGCTTGACATTGTCTTGAGACAGCAAGCGGCTAAAAGGTATCCAGACGACCAGATCTAATTAAGAAACTTGCACTTTGAAATGATGCATTGCTTACTGTTATGAATGTGGAATATGCAGGGATTGCCTTTTGGTGAGGCAGTCATTTTTCCATGACGACTCTAGGATGCTTACTAGTGTTGGAGGAGGGGTTTCTGCTTGTCGTGGTCTTCATTCTAGTTTTCGTCCTACTCAGGGAGGATTGTCACTCAATTTAGGTAAGGATGCTATATTTTTTTCTGCCTAACCCCGTTTTCAAGATTATATCTCTAAAACACTTATTTCACTTGACTCCCTTATTTCACTTGATGCCCACTTACTCATTCATTTTTTCAGACGTGTCAACGACCATGATCCTTACTCCTGGGCCTGTAATTGATTTCCTGAGAGCCAATCAGGGTATACAAGATGCTCGTAGAATAGACTGGATTAAGGTAATTCATGAAATGACACCTGAAAAACCTGCATTATGCTTCTTCTTTTTTGTCTATTAAATTGTGCTTTTACAAATACAACAGGCCAAGAAAAGGCTGAGAAACATGAGAGTCAAGGCCACGCATAGCAACCGAGAATTTAAGATAAAAGGGTTGAGTGAGAAGCCTTGCAATGAGCTATAGTAAGTTGTTTAATTTTTTTAATTCATCCTTTTCTAATGTTCAAAATGAAGAGGCCTGTCTGTGAATTGATTCTCACTTTGTTTCTTTCTGTTTGAAGTTTCACATTGAAAGAAAAACTTGGAGATATCGGTAGCCGTGGTGAAGTGAAGCCTAAGGAGATTACAGTTTATGAATACTTTAGAAGACATCTGAATTTGGAACTTAGAACTTTTGCGTACTTTCCGTGCCTTGATGTTGGTAAACCGAGCAAACCTATTTATCTCCCATTGGAGGTGAGTAAACATGATTGAGATATTTTTGCATATTCTAGTTTCTTTATCTTCTAATTTTGTTTTTACTTGAAGCGATTGATTTTTTGCATGTTGTAATTTTTAGTTCTGTAGCCTGGTCTCCCTTCAGCGATATACAAAATCACTATCTTCTGTGCAAATAGCCTCTTTAGTGGAAAAGTCCAGGCAGGGACCTCTGGAGAGGAAAGAAGTTCTTACTGATGTAAAATTTCTCCGAATATTTAAATTTTCAAGTTTTGGTTATTATTTCTCATTGTAGCTCTTTAGTTCATTTTTTTAAAAATATAATTTTTATAATTGATCAATGCACTTCCATTTTCAGTCTATGAAAAAGTATCGGTATGATGAAGATCCTCTCTTATATGCTTGCGGCATATCTATGGAGAAACAGCTTACCAAATTTGTTGGTCTGTCCTTACTGCACCAAAGGTATTTCTGTTTCTCCTGTATATAGTTATGGTTTTTCTTGAATCAAGTAGTAATATTGTTGGTGGTGGCATTGGTGGCAGTAATTTTACTAGTCCGATTGGTGGCACTAGTAGCCGTAATCTTAGTAGTGGAATTGGTGGTGGCATTGTTGGTGGTGAAGTTCGTGCTAACTGAAACAGTGTCATTGGTGGTAACTTTAATAATGGCATCAGCGGTGGTAGCATTGGTGGTATATTGGGTAGTCTTAGTAGTTGCATTGGTGGTAGCATGACTGGCATCTTTAGTGGTTACATTGGTGGTACTAGAGACGATAATATTAGTAGTGGATGTGGTGGCATTGATGGTGACATTGGTCGTGGTGCTCTTATTAGTGCAATTGGTGGCATTGGAAGCAGTAATTTTAGTAGGAGAATTAGTGGTGGTATTGTTGGTGTTGGTGTTGAAGTTCTTGCTAGTTTAAGCAGTTCCATTCATGGCCACTTTAATGATGGTATTACAGGTGGTACAATTGATGATATACTGGTTAGTCTTAGTAGTTGCATTGGTGGTGGCATTGGTGGTAACATTGCAGGTAGCTTTAGTGGTGGCATGGCTAGTTGTCATAGTGATAGCATTAGTGGTATATTGGTTAGTCTTAATAGTGGCAACGGTGGTAGCATTACTGGTAGCTTAAGTGGAAACATCGGTGATCGCATGGCTGGTAGCTTTAGTGGTAGCACTGGTTGTATGTTCGGTAATATTTGGAGGTAGTGGTTTTAGTTATTATCTTGGTGCCAGTTGCTAATGGTGAAAACCTTGATAGTGGTGGTATTGGTGGTAGTGCTTTAAATATGAGTGGTGGGCTCGTAACATTAACCCGCCTTACAGTGTTGAGCAAATACCTTTACATCAACATCAATATCAACATTATCCTAATAATTCCTTAAAACTCCTGATGTGGCTTTTTCTAATTTGGTTGCTTGTGTTACTCTCAACTCTACTATCACTTTTACAGAGGCAGGAGATGTACTTCCCAAAAGCAGCTCAGGTTCTCCAAGAAGTTCAGAAAACTTACGCTCTTTAAGTGACCCCAAATGTTTCATCTCTTACAAAATTGTATCATAAAATCCATATTTGGAGTGGTACCTCGATTATATTAGTAATTAGATTTTTGTTCATACTTTCACTAAACAATTATGAAAAATATTACAATTCTCAAACCCACAAAAGTATAGGTAATACATTTGACTGTTTGGCGGTTTCTATTTTTCGAATTTAATTCATGAACATTACTAATAGTTTTTAAGTAATGATCTAATATAACAATGAATTGTGGTTAATGTCCATAGCATCAATGATAAATAGCACATATATTATTGGCATGTATCATGTAATCACATGACATAGATATATATATATATATATATATGTTGGTAACCTAGTAACTACATAAAACTACAGATGTCCATCCAAATAAACTGTAATATACCATTTTATATGTTATGCCGTCAAACAATTTTTTTTTCTTATCTCAATAATATTGTGTCCTGTAAAGAAATTATATTCAGCTAAGAATTGTATGCATGTATTTTATGAGAAAATAATATTGTGTAAAAAATAATGTTCTATTAAATAATTATATTTTGACTTAGTATTCTATTAAAAATCATCTTCTTAATAAATTACTATTGCTATGTAAAAAGGTATTGTTATGGAAAAAGTGGAAAATTTGTAAATCATTTTAAAAACATAATATATATTTTAAATATGTATTTTTCATCCGTATAAAAGAATAATTTTTCAAAATTTAAAAAATAATAAAAAGATAAAAAATAAGGAAATGAGTTCCTTAAGAAAAAGAACAAAAAAAAGTTCAATTAGTTCATAACATGTGGTTATTATTAAAAGTTACCAGTTTCTATAATCTTCCTCTAAAATTAGTTATTAACAAGTGATTATTATTAAAACTGAAATTCGATGGTTCAATAAATAATATAATAATCTAACTGTCATGGCAAGTGGGACAGTCTCTTATGCAAATGGGACAGTCCCTTTACAAATGAGACAATGAATGGGACAGTCTCAATTAACTACAGAAATTGAAATGCTGAAATAAGAAATGCAGAATGCTGAAAACTGAAAAGTAAAAACACCGGAAGTTTTCACTTGGTTCGGCCCCTACACCTAGTCTATGGCCTACATCCAAGTCCTCATGCCAACTAGCATAGAGAATATATTATATCCACTTAAAAAAAATACTTACAAACTTTCCTTGATTACAAACTTGGCCCACTTGAAAGAAACCTTTCCCTAGCACACAGCTACCTAGCACAAAGCTACTTGGCCTTCATGTTGTAATCAAACTCCCACAACCCGGGACAAGTGATATAATACACCTTTCAGATACAAGAATATAATATGAAAGTTTACAACTCAAACTAGGCTTCTTATTTACTGGATATGTATCTCGGGTATAGAACAAGAAGGAGTTTTCAGATAATGAAAGATTGACGTGAAAGCGTTAGTCAAAAATCTGAGATAATGAGTTGTATTTATAGGCAAAGTTCTAACATATTTATTTTCAAACAAAGGATAAGATAGATAAGATTTGAAAGCAAGTTTGTTTGAAAATATTTGAATGAAACTTGAGAAACTAATCTGTTAGTTATTTGAAAAAGATAAACTAAGTAAAAGATAAGTCTTGAAAGATTCAAACTTAGTTTATAAGATAGGATGGGTTTGTTTGAGATAAGGTTTATCCAGATAAACAAGATTTACACAAACCCTAACAACCTAATACTAAACCTGCGGGATAAACTCTTGAAAGAGCTGCTGCAATCTGATAAGCAATGTTGAATCAGTCTTATTGCATTATTCCATTCTGTTTATCTGCATTCTGTTGTTGAAAGATCTTATCATCATAAACCCCAACAATTAACATTCTCCCCCTTTTATGATGATGACAAATTGTTCCCCCTAACAAAAACACTTAAAGCTCCTGGAGGTAGAAAATTAGCAACAACAGAAAATAACAAGTATAATATGAATGCAACAATGTGAATGAAACAGTAAGAAATGTTAAGGATGAATGAGACAATATGCATATAAGATATAAAACTACACAAATGAGACAATCTCAATTATATATAAAACTAAGAAACCCAAAGAACAACCCACCCATTCAACCAGGGTGTCCAGTTGTCTTTTAAAACAATTAAAATCATTCATCAATCATCAAACAATCTCAAACAAGCATCATAGTCTTAAAAACAAGAAACCACATAGAAGAACCAAAGTCTTAAAACTTTAAACAAAACCACAGAAACATGCATCCAGAATTTCTCCCCCTTCATCATCGTAAAAGGCTTAGTCTGAATCATCATCAATGTTGACTGGAGTCTTCCCTTTTCCTTTGCCCGAGCCCGAAGCTTTATCTTTGGCAGATGGAAAGACAGGAGCAGAACCATATTCTGAGAAAAGCTTATCAAAAGCATCTTCAGCTGGTGCCTTTCCGTCCCGTTCACGAAGCCAGACAAAGATCTTTTCTTTGTATTCTTCTCTGGTCATGCCGAAAACCAAAGGTGGAGGGATGGCAGGAAGTGGCAGAGGAGCAGTGATTTGTTCTAAAGTACAATCACCAACCCAGTCTCATTTCTTATGCCAGTACATCTTACTCTTGTCCTGCATAGCGTACAGCTGCTGTGACACAAACTTCGTCTCGGACCCAAGCTTGAAAAACAACTTTACAAACGCTTTTTCCCAGGCCTTGGCCGAGGAAATCATCCCTTCTTGTAGAGTCCCAAACTCAAAGTCTATTGTTTTGGCTAACTTGACATCAGAAGCATGCGAAACAGATAGCTTTGCATTGTTTGAATCCAAGGAAGAATAAACAAACTTACGAAATAACTCAAACGAAGCATGCATCATACTAACATGTGAGGTTAGCGAACCCAAAGTCTCAACAGACGCAAAGTGTTGATTAAGATTAGCCAAAGTGGCAGAATTTTTATTTAATTTAATCAACAAAGAATTAAGCAGAGTATTTGTAGGCTGATCAAAGGGGTCTGAGGTATAGTTTGGGGATTTTGGAAGTCCACTTGAAAGAAACATTTCCCTAGCACACAGCTACCTAGCACAAAGCTACTTGGCCTTCCTGTTGTAATCAAACTCTCACAACCCGGGACAAGTGATATAATACACCTTTCAGATACAAGAATATAATAAGAAAGTTTACACCTCAAACTAGGCTTCTTGTTTACTGGATATGTATCTTGGGTATAGAACAAGAAGGAGTTTTCAGATAATGAAAGATTGACGTGAAAGCGTTAGTCACAAATCTGAGATAATGAGTTGTATTTATAGGCAAAGTTCTAACAGATTTATTTTCAAACAAAGGATAAGATAGATAAGATTTGAAAGCAAGTTTGTTTGAAAATATTTGAATGAAACTTGAGAAACTAATCTGTTAGTTATTTGAAAAAGATAAACTAAGTAAAAGATAAGTCTTGAAAGATTCAAACTTAGTTTATAAGATAGGATGGGTTTGTTTGAGATAAGGTTTATCCAGATAAACAAGATTTACACAAACCCTAACAACCTAATACTAAACCTGCGGGATAAACTCTTGAAAGAGCTGCTGCAATCTGATAAGCAATGTTGAATCAGTCTTGTTGCATTATTCCATTCTGTTTATCTGCATTCTGTTGATGAAAGATCTTATCATCATAAACCCCAACAATTAACATTCTCCCCCTTTTATGATGATGACAAATTGTTCCCCCTAACAAAAAACACTTAAAGCTCCTGGAGGTAGAAAATTAGCAACAACAGAAAATAACAAGTATAATATGAATGCAACAATGTGAATGAAATCAGTAAGAAATGTTAAGGATGAATGAGACAATATGCATATAAGATATAAAACACACAAATGAGACAATCTCAATTATATATAAAACTAAGAAACCCAAAGAACAACCCACCCATTCAACCAGGGTGTCCAGTTGTCTTTTAAAACAATTAAAATCATTCATCAATCATCAAACAATCTCAAACAAGCATCATAGTCTTAAAAACAAGAAACCACATAGAAGAACCAAAGTCTTAAAACTTTAAACAAAACCACAGAAACATGCATCCAGAATTTCTCCCCCTTCATCATCGTAAAAGGCTTAGTCTGAATCATCATCAATGTTGACTGGAGTCTTCCCTTTTCCTTTGCCCGAGCCCGAAGCTTTATCTTTGGCAGATGGAAAGACAGGAGCAGAACCATATTCTGAGAAAAGCTTATCAAAAGCATCTTGAGCTGGTGCCTTTCCGTCCCATTCACGAAGCCAGACAAAGATCTTTTCTTTGTATTCTTCTCTGGTCATGCCGAAAACCAAAGGTGGAGGGATGGCAGGAAGTGGCAGAGGAGCAGTGATTTCTTCTAAAGTACAATCGCCAACCCAGTCTCATTTCTTATGCCAGTACATCTTACTCTTGTCCTGCATAGCGTACAGCTGCTGTGACACAAACTTCGTCTCGGACCCAAGCTTGAAAAACAACTTTACAAACGCTTTTTCCCAGGCCTTGGCCGAGGAAATCATCCCTTCTTGTAGAGTCCCAAACTCAAAGTCTATTGTTTTGGCTAACTTGACATCAGAAGCATGCGAAACAGATAGCTTTGCATTGTTTGAATCCAAGGAAGAATAAACAAACTTATGAAATAACTCAAACGAAGCATGCATCATACTAACCTGTGAGGTTAGCGAACCCAAAGTCTCAACAGACGCAAAGTGTTGATTAAGATTAGCCAAAGTGGCAGAATTTTTATTTAATTTAATCAACAAAGAATTAAGCAGAGTATTTGTAGGCTGATCAAAGGGGTCTGAGGTATAGTTTGGGGATTTTGGAAGTCCACCAACGTGCCTATGAGTTTCATCAGAAAACAATTTATTTGACTCCGCAACAAATAAATTATTTGCTGTTAAAATAGACAAATCAAACAACGTACTAATTTTCTCAGATTGAATAGAAGAAACAGAGACACAAAAATACCGAAACACTTTAGACAATAGTGCAGGATAAGGCAAGTGCATCGACTCATGAGTCGAGCAATGGTGCATTTTTGATAATCAGGGAAGACACATCACAAGGATCCTTTTTGACAAACATAGAAATTAAAATCGAACTTGAAAAGTGATTCGATCTCGACCACTTTTACGAGGCAACAAATTTGTATGAAACAGTTTAAAAACCAAAAGAGAGAGTGGAGTTAAATCTGATACCGATGGTTTATGGAAACATCAACAAAGTTCTCGCCAACAATAGCTTTGAGTTGTTCCTCATAATGAATCCCCGAAACATCAAAAATGCCTGGTATGTTGTGAAAGTACACACCCCTTGATCTGACAAGCCTCCAATTCTGCCAAGAGCATCAGCCTTGAAAATGACAGGATTTCCTCGAACATTGAAAAACACAATGCCTTCTGAAAGCAATTGAAAATTTGCATAGAACTCACGGACAAGCTCTGGGTATATAACTTTTCCGGTGACAATAGCGATTCACACCCTTGGAACTTGAACAAATCATACACGCCAACTCGGGTTAACAACTCAATATCACAAATCCGCTCTTTAAGAATAAGCTTTTTTAAGATTTTGGAGCCGCTTTCTTTTACATGTCTGTCAAACGAATCAGGAGATGCTTCACTTGACGCTTCGGAAACAACGGTAGCAACACGACGATGCTTCGAACCAGACGAACTAGCGGTCGGGGTTTGATTAGCGGTGGATCTCGAACGACGGGCCATAGGAGAGAAGTTTTAGGGTTAAAAAAAAAGGAGAGGATTTTGAAAGAGAGTGAAAGAGTAGAATGAAGAAAACGAAAAGATTAAGAAAGAGGGTTTAAAAAGAAGTAGGAACTGAAGAGTTAGATATGGAAGAGGAAGTGAACAGGTGCAAGACAGAAGTGATGTATTGAAAGAACAATACATGCACAAAAAATGAGGAAGTGTTAAATCTAATCAAAAGATATCCTAAATCTATTGGCAATAAACATGCAACAACACACGGACTAAAAAGTAAAAAAAATACTAATAATTATATAAACAGATAAACAAACATAACAAACAAATAAGCACATGTAACAGTTAATAATTAATCATTAAAAATAAAAATTAATTACATAAAATTACACAAAATAACGTAATAAATTAGAGAGAACACATACCTAATTCAGGACGAATTATACAAAATCTATCTTCAGCTAAGGGCTCAGTGGAGATATCTGCACGCTGTTTCCCAGTAGATATATAAATAAGCTCTATATTACCTTTAGAAACATTATCTCATAGAAAATGGTGACGAACATCAATATGCTTAGTACGAGAATGTATGACAGGATTTTTAGAGATATTAATTGCAGAGGTATTATCACAATAAATAGGAATATTTGAGTAAGAAATACCAAAATCCTGCAATGTTTGTTGCATCCAAAATTTGAGCACAGCAACTTCCAGCTGCAATGTACTCTCCTTCAGCTGTAGAAAGAGCTACTGAAGTTTGCTTTTTACTATGTTATACAACTAAACAATCTCCTAAAAATTCACAAGCACCACTTGTACTTTTTCTATCAACCTGTGACCCTGCATAGTCACATCTGAAAAACCGATTAAGTCAAAGGAAGAGGAGCTTGGATAAAATAATCCCAAGTCACTCGTACCTTTTAAATATTTAAAAATACGTTTAACGGCATTCAAATGAGATTCTTTAGGTTGAGATTGAAAACGAGCACACAAGCATACACTATACATAATGTCAGGTCGAGAGGTAGTTAAATATAATAATAAACCAATCATACCTCGAAATTTAGTGACATCTACAGGTGTACCTTGTTCATCTTTTGAAAGCTTAACTGAAGTACTCATCGGAGTTGATTTAGGTGTGACATGATCAAGTACAAATCTTTTAAGTAAATCCTTAATGTACTTGCCTTGGTGAATAAATATTCCTGCATTAGACTGATTAATTTGCAAACCTAGGAAGTACTGCAATTCACCCATCAAACTCATATCGAATTCTTATGCATGCAATCAGAAAACCACTTACACAGAGATTCGTTAGAAGATCCAAATACTATATCATCAACATAAACTTAAACTAAAAGAAAGTTATCATGTTTATGAAAAATAAAGAGAGTTAGATATCCTAACAATTTTAGACTTTTCCATGCATCCAGATAAGTCACCAGGTCCACATGGGTTGGACCCAGAATTTTTCAAACTTATTGGAATATTATTAGAAGATATGTTGTTCAATTTTGTCTGACTTTCTTTGATACAGAACATGAGAACATGGCCAAGGGAACTAAATCTTACGCTTGTACATCTTATTTCCATTGTTAAACAAATGAAAAATATGAAAGATCTTCGACCTATCTCTCTTAATAATGTTCTGATGCGTATATTGTCTAAGGTTCTGGAGAATAAGTTGAAACTATGTTTAAATTCGATAGTGTCTAACAAACAGAGTACTTTTAATGAAGGGAGGCTATTAACTGATAATGCAATGATTGCATTTGAAGTCATATGGGAAACAGGTCCTGGCTGGGTTAAAAATTGATATTTTTGAGGAATAAGATAGGTTAGAATGAAGATTTATTAAACAAATGCTGCATAAATTTGGTTTCCACTCGGCGTGGATTTCTAGGATTATGACATGTGTTCAAAAAGTCTCATATAGTTTTGTACACAGTAGTGGAATTTTCGGTGATGTGCATTCGCAACGGTGACTTCGACATGGAGATCCAATCTCTCCCTACTTGTAAAAAATGGTGAGTACAAAATATAAGTGATATAAATGATAATTAAATAATTTTAATATATTTTTGTAAGGATTAATTATTTGTTGAAAACATATTCTCATTATAAAATCGTCACAAATGAAGTTACAAACTTATAATTTTTTGCATAAATGATTACTTTGTATAATTATTATAATATTTTTAAAAAAAAAAAGAAAATTGACCAACTCTAATATAACCGGTAGATTCAAATTATAACAGAAAACTATAAAGTTGGTATGAAATTTAACTAGTCATTTTCTACCATTTATTAGTTAAAAAAAATGCTTAGTGGGCCCCTAATAGTCATTTGTTACCAAACTCCATAGAAATGATGAATTACTTAAAACCTTGGCCAAACTTAGTAGAATATACTCCCGCCCATAACCCATGTCATTTTGTTAGGAAATGAATAACACATAGAGGGGGGGTGAATGTGTTTTACTGTTTTTAGGCTTTTCTTGAATATTTTTGGTTGACAGAGTAAATTAATTCTTGTAGTGAAATGTGTTCATGCAGAATTTAAGCTTGCAGAAAATAAAGAACACAGATCTTCAAAACTCACTTAATTTTATATTAAAATTAAGACTGTTTTGCTACAAAATTTCTAGGCTCTTTGTTGATAAAGAGCTTAGCTTCTTCTTGAGAGTGTTACAAGAAATTTGATCTAAATTGTTACAACTGGCTAAAGGACCAGTGTTAACTTTATAACTTAGTTAACTGCTTGTTTACAAAGTGGATAATGAGATATGCTATTAGCTTTTCTAAACTGTCACTTGTCATTTCTATTTATAGAAAAGTAGATCTTCCATTTCTGGCTTAGCATATCTTTAGCATCCTGTGTTCACTTTGATCTTCCTCTGTCAGTTAATCTTTACCATTGATCTTGCACATTCTTCAAGCTGCTTTTTATAGACTTGTCAATCCAGCTGTTGGATTATTTGTTGATTGTTTATCTTGGATATTAAACTGATATGCAATTTTGTACTTTGAGATTGTACCTCGAGATCTCGAGTTTAGGTCTATAGAACACTTGACATCTCGATAAGTATATTGGCTTATCGAGATCTCTAGTACTCTATATTTAGTTTGGCTTGTAGAGGTCTTCAGTTCTCTACAAGTGATTTTAGTCTTGTCGAGATCTCTATTCTTCACATCTTCACTTTGACTTATCGATAACTCTTAGTTCCCTAGTGGCTTCTTGACTTGTCGATATCTCAGAGTTCTATGGTCAAATTACTTGTCGATATCTCAGAGTTTTCTAGTGATCCTTAACTTGTCGATATCTCTGAGTTCTTAGTGAATTTTGACTTATCGATATCACTGAGTTCTCTAGTGGAACTTGACTTATCGATAACTCAGAGTTCTCTAATGAATGTAGACTTGTCGATAACTCTGAGTTCTCTAGTGAAGAAAATGACTTGTCGATATCCAATCTTCATGTCTTAATTTGGCTTGTCGATATCTTTCTGAGTTCTCTAGTAGCTTTCCTGAGTTCTCTAGTAGCTTTCCTGACTTCTCGATAAGCCATTCTGGAGATCTCGAATGACTTCTCTATAACATTAAATCTGTGACTTGTAGAGATCTTAACTTAGAGTATTTTTCTCCAAACAGATTTATTCAACTCCAAGCTTCTTCAAAATTCTTCTGAGGCATGATCTTCTTTATCTTCTTCCAGATAGAATCCTTATGCTTGATACTGTTTTAGGAAAAAGACTCTCAGTCTGCTCCTTTGCATTTTTACAGACTTTAAGTGTTGCAAGTACAAAATATAAATTAAGATAACAATAAAACTTACTTAGGGTTGACAAAATGTCTTAGTCTTGTTAAAGTACAGGCATGTTTTTTACAACACATTTTAACTTTTTTCATGTAAAATTCATAATGTTACATATCTGTTTAAAATATTTATTTTTTTGAATTAAAGTTTAATATTTATAATTTTATTCAAAAAAAGAAATTCGAAAAGTAATTTGTGAACATATCCTCTTTATTCATCTTAAAATAATAATGGAATTGTATTTTGATACATATTTGACAAAAAATATCTTTTTGTACTAGTACGCCTTTTGTGCTTGTCACTGGTAGCAAGAAAATACAAAGTCGGTTCACGTTGCCGGTTTCCATTCCTACTGACCTTGTGGAAAGACCCAAAATTTATTAGAAAACTTTTTTATTGAAAATTTGAGTTAAAAGCATGTTTATAAATATAAGCATATGGTTTACAATAATAAATTTTTATTACAACTGAAATTAATAAAAGTTTTGATTATAATTACGTCAAAGTACATATGGTCAAGTCAAACAACTTATATGCTAGACACTATGAGTTGTATTTCTCATGGAATGTCTTCCCAATCTAGATTTTTCCCAATCAACCAGTGGATGAAATATGGTATATGTAGTTTTACCCACAATTTAGTGTCATTTTTACATTTTCAAATCAAATTGAGTAATAATTAAATAAAAATCAACAATCATATTATCATTCACTTTAATTCTTATGTTTAAATAAACAAAGAAATTAGTAAATATTTTTAAAAATCTTATCATTTTCAAATACGTATAAATTGTTTGTCAAAAATTTTTGTATCGTATCTTATACCTCTAGAAATTCAATTTGATTAAATATTGTTATGTAAACATTAATTTGTACATGACAATTAATTTCTACATTATACCGACATGTTTTTTAGACTTAAATCTATTGTAATAGTAATATTATCATTGTTAGTAAGGGTTGTAGTTGTACATATATTATTGTTAATTAAGGTCAGTATGTGATTTATATATAATCAAATTTAAAATTTTCGATAAAATGTCATTTTTAAGTTATGTTTTTTATACAATACTTACGACTTAATTTTTACAATGTCATTTTATTTACCATACAAAATAAATTAGGGTAATACTTATTTAGACTTGTACATCCACATCCAATTAATTTATATAATACATGGAGCACACTATGTTGAATCAAAATTTGAACTATATTGGGCTCACTGAAACCTATTATATACAATTGGGCCTCCAAAATAGAGAAAATAAAAAATGTAGGTAAAACCCTAATATAACCACAAGAGGCCGACTTAAAAACAAAATAAACTTGTACATGGCTATGAAATAGTGTTTTGATATTATTTATATTTTGTGTGAAAGAGTGTTTTGGTGATCTAAGGTTAAACACATCTTCAAATGAATTGGTGCAGGATTAAGTGGACAAGATTTGGAGATTATCATCAATTGATGTTGTTAACAAGGGTAAGGTAATAATTTATATTTTCCTATTTCTTCATTTCCCTTTCTTAAGTGTTTTTTGCACAAACTTTTGTTAAAAATTAAAACACTGCAATAAGTATCCCATTTTTCTTGTATATATTGATGTGGATTGACATGAAATGCCATTTGTATTTGTTTTTAAATGATCTTGATATCAAGAATTATCCCTTTCAAGATTATGTCAAATTTAAGAAAAAGAATTTAGTTACATTTGTAATAACTTTTTTGTTCCTCATAAATAATCAAATACATGATATACTAAAAAATGAAAATTTATAGATAAGAAGCCCAAATATTATTTATATTTTATCTTCATATTTATTTGATTACACTGTTAAATTTATTTTATGTTTCTGTGTGAAAATTTTTAGAGACATATAGAGGAATTATATTTTTCTTGCTATTTGCAACAAGTTCCACAAACAATGAAGAAAGTGTTCCAAGTCCCTTCTTTTTCTCCTCTTCATCAATCTACTTGTGTAAGCTTTCTTTGTTCTTTTTTAACTTTTACTACGCAAATATATAGCATAAATATAGATAGTACAAGTGAAGCCCCATCACTATTTAACTTTATATTATATGACACATGGTTGAAAATGAGATTTCTTACTTGATAAAGATGTAGGCTCTATTTGGGACAAATTATAGTGTTGTAAAAACTTATATTTCAATACATAAACAGGTAGGCAGGCTAACCATTTTCAGCCATAAGCTTATATTTGAATGGAGCTGACACTGAAA
>NW_027419071.1:0-78835 GCF_009905375.1 Apium graveolens
CTGAGAGCCAATCAGGGTATACAGGATGCTCGTAGAATAGACTGGATTAAGGTAATTCATGAAATGACACCTGAAAAACCTGCATTATGCTTCTTCTTTTTTGTCTATTAAATTGTGCTTTTACAAATACAACAGGCCAAGAAAAGGCTGAGAAACATGAGAGTCAAGGCCACGCATAGCAACCGAGAATTTAAGATAAAAGGGTTGAGTGAGAAGCCTTGCAATGAGCTATAGTAAGTTGTTTAATTTTTTTAATTCATCCTTTTCTAATGTTCAAAATGAAAAGGCATGTCTGTGAATTGATTCTCACTTTGTTTCTTTCTGTTTGAAGTTTCACATTGAAAGAAAAACCTGGAGATATCGGTAGCCGTGGTGAAGTGAAGCCTAAGGAGATTACAGTTTATGAATACTTTAGAAGACATCTGAATTTGGAACTTAGAACTTCTGCGTACTTTCCGTGCCTTGATGTTGGTAAATCGAGCAAACCTATTTATCTCCATTGGAGGTGAGTTATCTCCCATTGGAGGTGAGTTAACATGATTGAGATATTTTTGCATATTCTAGTTTCTTTATCTTCTAATTTTGTTTTTACTTGAAGCGATTGATTTTTTGCCTGTTGTAATTTTTAGTTCTGTAGCCTGGTCTCCCTTCAGCGATATACAAAATCACTATCTTCTATGCAAATAGCCTCTTTAGTGGAAAAGTCCAGGCAGGGACCTCTGGAGAGGAAAGAAGTTCTTACTGATGTAAAATTTCTCCGAATATTTAAATTTTCAAGTTTTGGTTATTATTTCTCATTGTAGCTCTTTAGTTCATTTTTTTAAAAATATAATTTTATAATTGATCAATGCACTTCCATTTTCAGTCTATGAAAAAGTATCGGTATGATGAAGATCCTCTCTATATGCTTGCGGCATATCTATGGAGAAACAGCTTGCCAAATTTGTTGGTCTGTCCTTACTGCACCAAAGGTATTTTTGTTTCTCCTGTATATAGTTATGGTTTTTCTTGAATCAAGTAGTAATATTGTTGGCGGTGGCATTGGTGGCAGTAATTTTACTAGTCCAATTGGTGGCACTAGTAGCCGTAATCTTAGTAGTGGAATTGGTGGTGGCATTGTTGGTGGTGAAGTTCGTGCTAACTTAAATAGTGTCATTGGTGGTAACTTTAATAATGGCATCAGCGGTGGTAGCATTGGTGGTATTGGGTAGTCTTAGTAGTGGCATTGGTGGTAGCATGACTGGCATCTTTAGTGGTTACATTGGTGGTACTAGAGACGATATATTAGTAGTGGATGTGGTGGCATTGATGGTGACATTGGTCGTGGTGCTCTTATTAGTGCAATTGGTGGCATTGGAAGCAGTAATTTTAGTAGGAGAATTAGTGGTGGTATTGTTGGTGTTGGTGTTGAAGTTCTTGCTAGTTTAAGCAGTTCCATTCATGGCCACTTTAATGATGGTATTACAGGTGGTACAATTGATGATATATTGGTTAGTCTTAGTAGTTGCATTGGTGGTGGCATTGGTGGTAACATTGCTGGTAGCTTTAGTGGTGGCATGGCTAGTTGCCATAGTGATAGCATTAGTGGTATATTGGTTAGTCTTAATAGTGGCAATGGTGGTAGCATTACTGGTAGCTTAAGTGGAAACATTGGTGATCGCATGGCTGGTAGCTTTAGTGGTAGCACTGGTTGTATGTTCGGTAATATTTGGAGGTAGTGGTTTTAGTTATTGTCTTGGTGCCAGTTGCTAATGGTGAAAACCTTGATAGTGGTGGTATTGGTGGTAGTGCTTTAAATATGAGTGGTGGGCTCGTAACATTAACCCGCCTTACAGTGTTGAGCAAATACCTTCACATCAACATCAATATCAACATTATCCTAATAATTCCTTAAAACTCCTGATGTGGCTTTTTCTAATTTGGTTGCTTGTGTTACTCTCAACTCTACTATCACTTTTACAGAGGCAGGAGATGTACTTCCCAAAAGCAGCTCAGGTTCTCCAAGAAGTTCAGAAAACTTACGCTCTTTAAGTGACCCTACAAATGTTTCATCTCTTACAAAATTATATCATAAAATCCATATTTGGAGTGGTACCTTGATTATATTAGTAATTAGATTTTTGTTCATACTTTCACTAAACAATTATGAAAAATATTACAATTCTCAAACCCACAAAAGTATAGGTAATACATTTGACTGTTTGGCGGTTTCTATTTTTCGAATTTAATTCATGAACATTACTAATAGTTTTTAAGTAATGATCTAATATAACAATGAATTGTGGTTAATGTCCATAGCATCAATGATAAATAGCACATATATTATTGGCATGTATCATGTAATCACATGACATATATATATATATATATGTTGGTAACCTAGTAACTACATAAAACTACAGATGTCCATCCAAATAAACTGTAATATACCATTTTATATGTTATGCCGTCAAATAATTTTTTTTTCATTTCTCAATAATATTGTGTCCTGTAAAGAAATTATATTCGGCTAAGAATTGTATGCATGTATTTTATGAGAAAATAATATTGTGTAAAAAATAATGTTCTATTAAATAATTATATTTTGACTTAGTATTCTATTAAAAATCATCTTCTTAATAAATTACTATTGCTATGTAAAAAGGTATTGTTATGGAAAAAGTGGAAAATTTGTAAATCATTTTCAAAACATAATATATATTTTAAATATGTATTTTTCATCCGTATAAAAGAATAATTTTTCGAAATTTAAAAAATAAAAAAAGATAAAAAATAAGGAAATGAGTTCCTTAAGAAAAAGAACAAAAAAAGTTCAATTAGTTCATAACATGTGGTTATTATTAAAAGTTACTAGTTTCTATAATCTTCCTCTAAAATTAGTTATTAACAAGTGATTATTATTAAAACTGAAATTCGATGGTTCAATAAATAATATAATAATCTAACTGTCATGGCAAGTGGGACAGTCTCTTATGCAAATGGGACAGTCCCTTTACAAATGAGACAATGAATGGGACAGTCTCAATTAACTACAGAAATTGAAATGCTGAAATAAGAAATGCAGAATGCTGAAAACTGAAAAGTAAAAACACCGGAAGTTTTCACTTGGTTCGGCCCCTGCACCTAGTCTATGGCCTACATCCAAGTCCTCATGCCAACTAGCATAGAGAATGTATTATATCCACTTAAAACAAAGTACTTACAAACTTTCCTTGATTACAAACTTGGCCCACTTGAAAGAAACCTTTCCCTAGCACACAGCTACCTAGCACAAAGCTACTTGGCCTTCCTGTTGTAATCAAACTCCACAACCCGGGACAAGTGATATAATACACCTTTCAGATACAAGAATATAATATGAAAGTTTACAACTCAAACTAGGCTTCTTGTTTACTGGATATGTATCTCGGGTATAGAACAAGAAGGAGTTTTCAGATAATGAAAGATTGACGTGAAAGCGTTAGTCACAAATCTGAGATAATGAGTTGTATTTATAGGCAAAGTTCTAACAGATTTATTTTCAAACAAAGGATAAGATAGATAAGATTTGAAAGCAAGTTTGTTTGAAAATATTTGAATGAAACTTGAGAAACTAATCTGTTAGTTATTTGAAAAAGATAAACTAAGTAAAAGATAAGTCTTGAAAGATTCAAACTTAGTTTATAAGATAGGATGGGTTTGTTTGAGATAAGGTTTATCCAGATAAACAAGATTTACACAAACCCTAACAACCTAATACTAAACCTGCGGGATAAACTCTTGAAAGAGCTGCTGCAATCTGATAAGCAATGTTGAATCAGTCTTGTTGCATTATTCCATTCTGTTTATCTGCATTCTGTTGATGAAAGATCTTATCATCATAAACCCCAACAATTAACATTCTCCCCCTTTTATGATGATGACAAATTGTTCCCCCTAACAAAAAACACTTAAAGCTCCTGGAGGTAGAAAATTAGCAACAACAGAAAATAACAAGTATAATATGAATACAACAATGTGAATGAAACAGTAAGAAATGTTAAGGATGAATGAGACAATATGCATATAAGATATAAAACACACAAATGAGACAATCTCAATTATATATAAAACTAAGAAACCCAAAGAACAACCCACCCATTCAACCAGGGTGTCCAGTTGTCTTTTAAAACAATTAAAATCATTCATCAATCATCAAACAATCTCAAACAAGCATCATAGTCTTAAAAACAAGAAACCACATAGAAGAACCAAAGTCTTAAAACTTTAAACAAAACCACAGAAACATGCATCCAGAATTTCTCCCCCTTCATCATCGTAAAAGGCTTAGTCTGAATCATCATCAATGTTGACTGGAGTCTTCCCTTTTCCTTTGCCCGAGCCCGAAGCTTTATCTTTGGCAGATGGAAAGACAGGAGCAGAACCATATTCTGAGAAAAGCTTATCAAAAGCATCTTGAGCTGGTGCCTTTCCGTCCCATTCACGAAGCCAGACAAAGATCTTTTCTTTGTATTCTTCTCTGGTCATGCCGAAAACCAAAGGTGGAGGGATGGCAGGAAGTGGCAGAGGAGCAGTGATTTCTTCTAAAGTACAATCGCCAACCCAGTCTCATTTCTTATGCCAGTACATCTTACTCTTGTCCTGCATAGCGTACAGCTGCTGTGACACAAACTTCGTCTCGGACCCAAGCTTGAAAAACAACTTTACAAACGCTTTTTCCCAGGCCTTGGCCGAGGAAATCATCCCTTCTTGTAGAGTCTCAAACTCAAAGTCTATTGTTTTGGCTAACTTGACATCAGAAGCATGCGAAACAGATAGCTTTGCATTGATTGAATCCAAGGAAGAATAAACAAACTTACGAAATAACTCAAACGAAGCATGCATCATACTAACCTGTGAGGTTAGCGAACCCAAAGTCTCAACACGCAAAGTGTTGATTAAGATTAGCCAAAGTGGCAGAATTTTTATTTAATTTAATCAACAAAGAATTAAGCAGAGTATTTGTAGGCTGATCAAAGGGGTCTGAGGTATAGTTTGGGGATTTTGGAAGTCCACTTGAAAGAAACATTTCCCTAGCACACAGCTACCTAGCACAAAGCTACTTGGCCTTCCTGTTGTAATCAAACTCTCACAACCCGGGACAAGTGATATAATACACCTTTCAGATACAAGAATATAATAAGAAAGTTTACACTCAAACTAGGCTTCTTGTTTACTGGATATGTATCTTGGGTATAGAACAAGAAGGAGTTTTCAGATAATGAAAGATTGACGTGAAAGCGTTAACAAATCTGAGATAATGAGTTGTATTTATAGGCAAAGTTCTAACAGATTTATTTTCAAACAAAGGATAAGATAGATAAGATTTGAAAGCAAGTTTGTTTGAAAATATTTGAATGAAACTTGAGAAACTAATCTGTTAGTTATTTGAAAAAGATAAACTAAGTAAAAGATAAGTCTTGAAAGATTCAAACTTAGTTTATAAGATAGGATGGGTTTGTTTAAGATAAGGTTTATCCAGATAAACAAGATTTACACAAACCCTAACAACCTAATACTAAACCTGCGGGATAAACTCTTGAAAGAGCTGCTGCAATCTGATAAGCAATGTTGAATCAGTCTTGTTGCATTATTCCATTCTGTTTATCTGCATTCTGTTGATGAAAGATCTTATCATCATAAACCCCAACAATTAACATTCTCCCCCTTTTATGATGATGACAAATTGTTCCCCCTAACAAAAAACACTTAAAGCTCCTGGAGGTAGAAAATTAGCAACAACAGAAAATAACAAGTATAATATGAATACAACAATGTGAATGAAACAGTAAGAAATGTTAAGGATGAATGAGACAATATGCATATAAGATATAAAACACACAAATGAGACAATCTCAATTATATATAAAACTAAGAAACCCAAAGAACAACCCACCCATTCAACCAGGGTGTCCAGTTGTCTTTTAAAACAATTAAAATCATTCATCAATCATCAAACAATCTCAAACAAGCATCATAGTCTTAAAAACAAGAAACCACATAGAAGAACCAAAGTCTTAAAACTTTAAACAAAACCACAGAAACATGCATCCAGAATTTCTCCCCCTTCATCATCGTAAAAGGCTTAGTCTGAATCATCATCAATGTTGACTGGAGTCTTCCCTTTTCCTTTGCCCGAGCCCGAAGCTTTATCTTTGGCAGATGGAAAGACAGGAGCAGAACCATATTCTGAGAAAAGCTTATCAAAAGCATCTTGAGCTGGTGCCTTTCCGTCCCATTCACGAAGCCAGACAAAGATCTTTTCTTTGTATTCTTCTCTGGTCATGCCGAAAACCAAAGGTGGAGGGATGGCAGGAAGTGGCAGAGGAGCAGTGATTTCTTCTAAAGTACAATCGCCAACCCAGTCTCATTTCTTATGCCAGTACATCTTACTCTTGTCCTGCATAGCGTACAGCTGCTGTGACACAAACTTCGTCTCGGACCCAAGCTTGAAAAACAACTTTACAAACGCTTTTTCCCAGGCCTTGGCGAGGAAATCATCCCTTCTTGTAGAGTCCCAAACTCAAAGTCTATTGTTTTGGCTAACTTGACATCAGAAGCATGCGAAACAGATAGCTTTGCATTGATTGAATCCAAGGAAGAATAAACAAACTTACGAAATAACTCAAACGAAGCATGCATCATACTAACCTGTGAGGTTAGCGAACCCAAAGTCTCAACAGACGCAAAGTGTTGATTAAGATTAGCCAAAGTGGCAGAATTTTTATTTAATTTAATCAACAAAGAATTAAGCAGAGTATTTGTAGGCTGATCAAAGGGGTCTGAGGTATAGTTTGGGGATTTTGGAAGTCCACTTGAAAGAAACATTTCCCTAGCACACAGCTACCTAGCACAAAGCTACTTGGCCTTCCTGTTGTAATCAAACTCTCACAACCCGGGACAAGTGATATAATACACCTTTCAGATACAAGAATATAATAAGAAAGTTTACACTCAAACTAGGCTTCTTGTTTACTGGATATGTATCTTGGGTATAGAACAAGAAGGAGTTTTCAGATAATGAAAGATTGACGTGAAAGCGTTAGTCACAAATCTGAGATAATGAGTTGTATTTATAGGCAAAGTTCTAACAGATTTATTTTCAAACAAAGGATAAGATAGATAAGATTTGAAAGGCAAGTTTGTTTGAAAATATTTGAATGAAACTTGAGAAACTAATCTGTTAGTTATTTGAAAAGATAAACTAAGTAAAAGATAAGTCTTGAAGATTCAAACTTAGTTTATAAGATAGGATGGGTTTGTTTGAAATAAGGTTTATCCAGATAAACAAGATTTACACAACCCTAACAACCTAATACTAGACCTGCGGGATAAACTCTTGAAAGAGCTGCTGCAATCTGATAAGCAATGTTGAATTCAGTCTTGTTGCATTATTCCATTCTGTTTATCTGCATTCTGTTGTTGAAAGATCTTATCATCATAAACCCAAACAATTAACATTCTCCCCCTTTTATGATGATGACAAATTGTTCCCCCCTAACAAAAAACACTTAAAGCTCCTGGAGGTAGAAAATTAGCAACAACAGAAAATAACAAGTATAATATGAATGCAACAATGTGAATGAAACAGTAAGAAATGTTAAGGATGAATGAGACAATATGCATATAAGATATAAACACACAAATGAGGACAATCTCAATTATATATAAAACTAAGAAACCCAAGAACAACCCACCCATTCAACCAGGGTGGTCCAGTTGTCTTTTTAAAACAATTAAAATCATTCATCAATCATCAAACAATCTCAAACAAGCATCATAGTCTTAAAAACAAGAAACCACATAGAAGAACCAAAGTCTTAAAACTTTAAACAAAACCACAGAAACATGCATCCAGAATTTCTCCCCCTTCATCATCGTAAAAGGCTTAGTCTGAATCATCATCAGATGTTGACTGGAGTCTTCCCTTTTCCTTTGCCCGAGCCCGAAGCTTTATCCTTGGCAGATGGAAAGACAGGAGCAGAACCCTATTCTGAAGAAAAGCTTATCAAAAGCATCTTGAGCTGGTGCCTTTCCGTCCCGTTCACGAAGCAGCAAAGATCGTTTCTTTGTATTCTTCTCTGGTCATGCCGAAAACCGAAGGTGGAGGGATGGCAGGAAGTGGCAGAGGAGCAGTGATTTCTTCTAAAGTACAATCGCCAATCCAGTCTCATTTCTTATGCCAGTACATCTTACTCTTGTCCTGCATAGCGTACAGCTGCTGTGACACAAACTTCGTCTCGGACCCAAGCTTGAAAAACAACTTTACAAACTCTTTTTCCCAGGGCCTTGGCCGAGGAAATCATCCCTTCTTGTAGAGTCCCAAACTCAAAGTCTGTTGTTTTGGCCAACTTGACATCAGAAGCATGCAAAACAGATAGCTTTGCATTGATTGAATCCAAGGAAGAATAAACAAACTTACGAAATAACTCAAACGAAGCATGCATCATACTAACCTGTGAGGTTAGCGAACCCAAAGTCTCAACAGACGCAAAGTGTTGATTAAGATTAGCCAAAGCGGCAGAATTTCATTTAATTTAATCAACAAAGAATTAAGCAGAGTATTTGTAGGCTGATCAAAGGGGTCTGAGGTATAGTTTGGGGATTTTGGAAGTCCACCAACGTGCCTATGAGTTTCATCAGAAAACAATTTATTTGACTCCGCAACAAATAAATTATTTGCTGTTAAAATAGACAAATCAAACAACGTACTAATTTTCTCAGATTCAATAGAAGAAACAGAGACACAAAAATACCGAAACACTTTAGACAATAGTGCAGGATAAGGCAAGTGCATCGACTCATGAGTCGAGCAATGGTGCATATTTTTATAATCAGGGAAGACACATCACAAGGAACCTTTTTGACAAACATAGAAATTAAAATCCAATCTTGAAAAGTGATTCGATCTCGACCACTTTTACGAGGCAACAAATTTGTATGAACAGTTTAAAAACCAAAAGAGAGAGTGGAGTTAAATCTGATACCGATGGTTTTATGGAAACATCAACAAAGTTCTCGCCAACAATAGCTTTGAGTTGTTCCTCATAATGAATCCCCGGAACATCAACAAACGCCTGGTATGTTGTGAAAGTACACACCCCTTGATCTGACAAGCCTCCAATTCTGCCAAGAGCATCAGCCTTGAAAATGACAGGAGTTCCTCGAACATTGAAAAACACAATGCCTTCTGAAAGTAATTGAAAATTTGCATAGAACTCACGGACAAGCTCTGGGTATATAACTTCTTCCGGTGACAATAGCGATTCACACCCTTGGAACTTGAACAAATCATACACACCAACTCGGGTTAACAACTCAATATCACAAATCCGCTCTTTAAGAATAAGCTTTTTTAAGATTTTGGAGCCGCTTTCTTTTACATGTCTGTCAAACGAATCAGGAGATGCTTCACTTGACGCTTCGGAAACAACGGTAGCAACACGACGATGCTTCGAACCAGACGAACTAGCGGTCGGGGTTTGATTAGCGGTGGATCTCGAACGACGGGCCATTGGAGAGAAGTTTTAGGGTTAAGAGAGAAAAGGAGAGGATTTTGAAAGAGAGTGAAAGAGTAGAATGAAGAAAACGAAAAGATTAAGAAAGAGGGTTTAAAAAGAAGTAGGAACTGAAGAGTTAGATATGGAAGAGGAAGTGAACAGGTGCAAGACAGAAGTGATGTATTGAAAGAACAATACATGCACAAAAAATGAGGAAGTGTTAAATCTAATCAAAAGATATCCTAAATCTATTGGCAATAAACATGCAACAACACACGGACTAAAAAGTAAAAAAAAATACTAATAATTATATAAACAGATAAACAAACATAACAAACAAATAAGCACATGTAACAGTTAATAATTAATCATTAAAAATAAAAATTAATTACATAAAATTACACAAAATAACGTAATAAATTAGAGAGAACACATACCTAATTCAGGACGTATTATACAAAATCTATCTTCAGCTAAGGGCTCAGTGGAGATATCTGCACGCTGTTTCCCAGTAGATATATAAATAAGCTCTATATTACCTTTAGAAACATTATCTCATAGAAAATGGTGACGAACATCAATATGCTTAGTACGAGAATGTATGACAGGATTTTTAGAGATATTAATTGCAGAGGTATTATCACAATAAATAGGAATATTTGAGTAAGAAATACCAAAATCCTGCAATGTTTGTTGCATCCACAAAATTTGAGCACAGCAACTTCCAGCTGCAATGTACTCTCCTTCAGCTGTAGAAAGAGCTACTAAGTTTGCTTTTTACTATGTTATACAACTAAACAATCTCCTAAAAATTCACAAGCACCACTTGTGCTTTTTCTATCAACCTGTGACCCTGCATAGTCAACATCTGAAAAACCGATTAAGTCAAAGGAAGAGGAGCTTGGATAAAATAATCCCAAGTCACTCGTACCTTTTAAATATTTAAAAATACGTTTAACGGCATTCAAATGAGATTCTTTAGGTTGAGATTGAAAACGAGCACACAAGCATACACTATACATAATGTCAGGTCGAGAGGTAGTTAAATATAATAATAAACCAATCATACCTCGAAATTTAGTGACATCTACAGGTGTACCTTGTTCATCTTTTGAAAGCTTAACTGAAGTACTCATCGGAGTTGATTTAGGTGTGACATGATCAAGTACAAATCTTTTAAGTAAATCCTTAATGTACTTGCCTTGGTGAATAAATATTCCTGCATTAGACTGATTAATTTGCAAACCTAGGAAGTACTGCAATTCACCCATCAAACTCATATCGAATTCTTATGCATGCAATCAGAAAACCACTTACACAGAGATTCATTAGAAGATCCAAATACTATATCATCAACATAAACTTAAACTAAAAGAAAGTTATCATGTTTATGAAAAATAAAGAGAGTTAGATATCCTAACAATTTTAGACTTTTCCATGCATCCAGATAAGTCACCAGGTCCACATGGGTTGGACCCAGAATTTTTCAAACTTATTGGAATATTATTAGAAGATATGTTGTTCAATTTTGTCTGACTTTCTTTGATACAGAACATGAGAACATGGCCAAGGGAACTAAATCTTACGCTTGTACATCTTATTTCCATTGTTAAACAAATGAAAAATATGAAAGATCTTCGACCTATCTCTCTTAATAATGTTCTGATGCGTATATTGTCTAAGGTTCTGGAGAATAAGTTGAAACTATGTTTAAATTCGATAGTGTCTAACAAACAGAGTACTTTTAATGAAGGGAGGCTATTAACTGATAATGCAATGATTGCATTTGAAGTCATATGGGAAACAGGTCCTGGCTGGGTTAAAAATTGATATTTTTGAGGAATAAGATAGGTTAGAATGAAGATTTATTAAACAAATGCTGCATAAATTTGGTTTCCACTCGGCGTGGATTTCTAGGATTATGACATGTGTTCAAAAAGTCTCATATAGTTTTGTACACAGTAGTGGAATTTTCGGTGATGTGCATTCGCAACGGTGACTTCGACATGGAGATCCAATCTCTCCCTACTTGTAAAAAATGGTGAGTACAAAATATAAGTGATATAAATGATAATTAAATAATTTTAATATATTTTTGTAAGGATTAATTATTTGTTGAAAACATATTCTCATTATAAAATCGTCACAAATGAAGTTACAAACTTATAATTTTTTGCATAAATGATTACTTTGTATAATTATTATAATATTTTTTAAAAAAAAAAAGAAAATTGACCAACTCTAATATAACCGGTAGATTCAAATTATAACAGAAAACTATAAAGTTGGTATGAAATTTAACTAGTCATTTTCTACCATTTGTTAGTTAAAAAAAATGCTTAGTGGGCCCCTAATAGTCATTTGTTACCAAACTCCATAGAAATGATGAATTACTTAAAACCTTGGCCAAACTTAGTAGAATATACTCCCGCCCATAACCCATGTCATTTTGTTAGGAAATGAATAACACATAGAGGGGGGTGAATGTGTTTTACTGTTTTTAGGCTTTTCTTGAATATTTTTGGTTGAACAGAGTAAATTAATTCTTGTAGTGAAATGTGTTCATGCAGAATTTAAGCTTGCAGAAAATAAAGAACACAGATCTTCAAAACTCACTTAATTTTATATTAAAATTAAGACTGTTTTGCTACAAAATTTCTAGGCTCTTTGTTGATAAAGAGCTTAGCTTCTTCTTGAGAGTGTTACAAGAAATTTGATCTAAATTGTTACAACTGGCTAAAGGACCAGTGTTAACTTTATAACTTAGTTAACTGCTTGTTTACAAAGTGGATAATGAGATATGCTATTAGCTTTTCTAAACTGTCACTTGTCATTTCTATTTATAGAAAAGTAGATCTTCCATTTCTGGCTTAGCATATCTTTAGCATCCTGTGTTCACTTTGATCTTCCTCTGTCAGTTAATCTTTACCATTGATCTTGCACATTCTTCAAGCTGCTTTTTATAGACTTGTCAATCCAGCTGTTGGATTATTTGTTGATTGTTTATCTTGGATATTAAACTGATATGCAATTTTGTACTTTGAGATTGTACCTCGAGATCTCGAGTTTAGGTCTATAGAACACTTGACATCTCGATAAGTATATTGGCTTATCGAGATCTCTAGTACTCTATATTTAGTTTGGCTTGTAGAGGTCTTCAGTTCTCTACAAGTGATTTTAGTCTTGTCGAGATCTCTATTCTTCACATCTTCACTTTGACTTATCGATAACTCTTAGTTCCCTAGTGGCTTCTTGACTTGTCGATATCTCAGAGTTCTATGGTCAAATTACCTTGTCGATATCTCAGAGTTTTCTAGTGATCCTTAACTTCTCGATATCTCTGAGTTCTCTAGTGAATTTTGACTTATCGATATCACTGAGTTCTCTAGTGGAACTTGACTTATCGATAACTCAGAGTTCTCTAATGAATGTAGACTTGTCGATAACTCTGAGTTCTCTAGTGAAGAAATGACTTGTCGATATCTCCAATCTTCATGTCTTCAATTTGGCTTGTCGATATCTTTCTGAGTTCTCTAGTAGCTTTCCTGAGTTCTCTAGTAGCTTTCCTGACTTCTCGATAAGCCATTCTGGAGATCTCGAATGACTTCTCTATAACATTAAATCTGTGACTTGTAGAGATCTTAACTTAGAGTATTTTTCTCCAAACAGATTTATTCAACTCCAAGCTTCTTCAAAATTCTTCTGAGGCATGATCTTCTTTATCTTCTTCCAGATAGAATCCTTATGCTTGATACTGTTTTAGGAAAAAGACTCTAGTCTGCTCCTTTGCATTTTTACAGACTTTAAGTGTTGCAAGTACAAAATATAAATTAAGATAACAATAAAACTTACTTAGGGTTGACAAAATGTCTTAGTCTTGTTAAAGTACAGGCATGTTTTTTACAACACATTTTAACTTTTTTCATGTAAAATTCATAATGTTACATATATGTTTAAAATATTTATTTTTTTGAATTAAAGTTTAATATTTATAATTTTATTCAAAAAAAGAAATTCGAAAAGTAATTTGTGAACATATCCTCTTTATTCATCTTAAAATAATAATGGAATTGTATTTTGATACATATTTGACAAAATAATATCTTTTTGTACTAGTACGCCTTTTGTGCTTGTCACTGGTAGCAAGAAAATACAAAGTCGGTTCACGTTGCCGGTTTCCATTCCTACTGACCTTGTGGAAAGACCCAAAATTTATTAGAAAACTTTTTTATTGAAAATTTTGAGTTAAAAAGCATGTTTATAAATATAAGCATGGTTTACAATAATAAATTTTTATTACAACTGAAATTAATAAAAGTTTTGATTATAATTACGTCAAAGTACATATGGTCAAGTCAAACAACTTATATGCTAGACACTATGAGTTGTATTTCTCATGGAATGTCTTCCCAATCTAGATTTTTCCCAATCAACCAGTGGATGAAATATGGTATATGTAGTTTTACCCACAATTTAGTGTCATTTTTACATTTTCAAATCAAATTGAGTAATAATTAAATAAAAATCAACAATCATATTATCATTCACTTTAATTCTTATGTTTAAATAAACAAAGAAATTAGTAAATATTTTTAAAAATCTTATCATTTTTCAAATACGTATAAATTGTTTGTCAAAAATTTTTGTATCTTATCTTATACCTCAAGAAATTCAATTTGATTAAATATTGTTATGTAAACATTAATTTGTACATGACAATTAATTTCTACATTATAGCGACATATTTTTTAGAATTAAATCTATTGTAATAGTAATATTAACAAGTAAGTGTTGTAGTTGTACATATATTATTGTTAATTGAGCTTAGTATGTGATTTATATATAATCAAATTTAAAATTTTCGATAAAATGTCATTTTTAAGTTATGTTTTTTATACAATACTTACTACTTAATTTTTACAATGTCATTTTATTTACCATACAAAATAAATTAGGGTAATACTTATTTAGACTTGTACATCCACATCCAATTAATTTATATAATACATGGAGCACACTATGTTGAATCAAAAATTTGAAACTATATTGGGCTCACTGAAACCTATTATATACAATTGGGCCTCCAGAATAGAGAAAATAAAAAATGTAGGTAAAACCCTAATATAACCACAAGAGGCCGACTTAAAAACAAAATAAACTTGTACATGGCTATGAAATAGTGTTTTGATATTATTTATATTTTGTGTGAAAGAGTGTTTTGGTGATCTAAGGTTAAACACATCTTCAAATGAATTGGTGCAGGATTAAGTGGACAAGATTTGGAGATTATCATGCAATTGATGTTGTTTAACAAGGGTAAGGTAATAATTTATATTTTCCTATTTCTTCATTTCCCTTTCTTATGTGTTTTTTGCACATCAAACTTTTGTTAAAAATTAAAACACTGCAATAAGTATCCCATTTTTCTTGTATATATTGATGTGGATTGACATGAAATGCCATTTGTATTTGTTTTTAAATGATCTTGATATCAAGAATTATCCCTTTCAAGATTATATGTCAAATTTAAGAAAAAGAATTTAGTTACATTTGTAATAACTTTTTTGTTCCTCATAAATAATCAAATACATGATATACTAAAAAATGAAAATTTATAGATAAGAAGCCCAAATATTATTTATATTTTATCTTCATATTTATTTGATTACACTGTTAAATTTATTTTATGTTTCTGTGTGAAAATTTTTTAGAGACATATGTAGAGGAATTATATTTTTCTTGCTATTTGCAACAAGTTCCACAAACAATGAAGAAAGTGTTCCAAGTCCCTTCTTTTTCTCCTCTTCATCAATCTACTTGTGTAAGCTTTCTTTGTTCTTTTTTAACTTTTACTACGCAAATATATAGCATAAATATAGATAGTACAAGTGAAGCCCCATCACTATTTAACTTTATATTATATGACACATGGTTGAAAATGAGATTTCTTACTTGATAAAGATGTAGGCTCTATTTGGGACAAATTATAGTGTTGTAAAAACTTATATTTCAATACATAAACAGGTAGGCAGGCTAACCATTTTCAGCCATAAGCTTATATTTGAATGGAGCTGACACTGAAAAAGTTTAAGATGCACTGAGGGTGCTTGACATTGTCTTGAGACAGCAAGCGGCTAAAAGGTATCCAGACGACCAGAACTAATTAAGAAACTTGCACTTTGAAATGATGTATTGCTTACTGTTATGAATGTGGAATATGCAGGGATTGCCTTTTGGTGAGGCAGTCATTTTTCCATGACGACTCTAGGATGCTTACTAGCTTTGGAGGAGGGGTTTCTGCTTGTTGTGGTCTCCATTCTAGTTTTCGTCCTACTCAGGGAGGATTGTCACTCAATTTAGGTAAGGATGCTATATTTTTTTCTGCCTAACCCCGTTTTCAAGATTATATCTCTAAAACACTTATTTCAGTTGACTCCCTTATTTCACTTGATGCCCACTTACTCATTCATTTTTTCAGACGTGTCAACGACCATGATCCTTACTCCTGGGCCTGTAATTGATTTCCTGAGAGCCAATCAGGGTATACAGGATGCTCGTAGAATAGACTGGATTAAGGTAATTCATGAAATGACACCTGAAAAACCTGCATTGTGCTTCTTCTTTTTTGTCTATTAAATTGTGCTTTTACAAATGCAACAGGCCAAGAAAATGCTGAGAAACATGAGAGTCAAGGCCACGCATAGCAACCGAGAATTTAAGATAAAAGGGTTGAGTGAGAAGCCTTGCAATGAGCTATAGTAAGTTGTTTAATTTTTTTAATTCATCCTTTTCTAATGTTCAAAATGAAGAGGCCTGTCTGTGAATTGATTCTCACTTTGTTTCTTTCTGTTTGAAGTTTCACATTGAAAGAAAAACCTGGAGATACCGGTAGCCGTGGTGAAGTGAAGCCTAAGGAGATTACAGTTTATGAATACTTTAGAAGACATCTGAATTTGGAACTTAGAACTTCTGCGTACTTTCCGTGCATTGATGTTGGTAAACCCAGCAAACCTATTTATCTCCCATTGGCGGTGAGTAAACATGATTGAGATATTTTTGCATATTTTAGTTTCTTTATCTTCTAATTTTGTTTTTACTTGAAGGGATTGATTTTTTCCCTGTTGTAATTTTTAGTTCTGTAGCCTGGTCTCCCTTCAGCGATATACAAAATTACTATCTTCTGTGCAAATAGCCTCTGTGTCATTGGTGGTAACTATAATAATGGCATCAGCGGTGGTAGCATTGGTGATATCTCCAATCTTCATGTCTTCAATTTGGCTTGTCGATATCTTTCTGAGTTCTCTAGTAGCTTTCCTGACTTCTCGATAAGCCATTCTGGAGTTCTCGAATGACTTCTCTATAACATTAAATCTGTGACTTGTAGAGATCTTGACTTGGAGTATTTTTCTCCAAACAGATTTATTCAACTCCAAGCTTCTTCAAAATTCTTCTGAGGCATGATCTTCTTGATCTTCTTCTAGATAGAATCCTTATGCTTGATACTGTTTTAGGAAAAAGACTCAAATCTGCTCCTTTGCATTTTTACAGACTTTAAGTGTTGCAAGTACAAAATATAAATTAAGATAACAATAAATCTTACTTAGGGTTGACAAAATGTCTTAGTTTTGTTAAAGTACAGGCATGTCTTTTACAACACATTTTAACTTTTTTCATGTAAAATTCATAATGTTACATATCTGTTTAAAATATTTATTTTTTTGAATTAAAGTTTAATATTTATAATTTTATTCAAAAAAGAAATTCGAAAAGTAATTTGTGAACATATTTTCTTTATTCATCTTAAAATAATAATGGAATTGTATTTTGGTACATATTTGACAAAATAATATCTTTTTGTACTAGTACGCCTTTTGTGCTTGTCACTGGTAGCAAGAAAGTACAAAGTCGGTTCACGTTGCCGGTTTCCATTTCCTACTGACCTTGTGGAAAGACCCAAAATTTATTAGAAAACTTTTTTATTGAAAATTTTGAGTTAAAAAGCATGTTTATAAATATAAGCATGGTTTACAATAATAAATTTTTATTACAATTGAAATTAATAAAAGTTTTGATTATAATTACGTCAAAGTACATATGGTCAAGTCAAACAACTTATATGCTAGACACTATGAGTTGTATTTCTCATGGAATAGTCTTCCCAATCTAGATTTTTCCCAATCAACCAGTGGATGAAATATGGTATATGTAGTTTTACCCACAATTTAGTGTCATTTTTACATTTTCAAATCAAATTGACTAATAATTAAATAAAAATCAACAATCATATTATCATTCACTTTAATTCTTATGTTTAAATAAACAAAGAAATTAGTAAATATTTTTAAAAACCTTATCATTTTTCAAATATGTATAAATTGTTTGTCAAAAATTTTGTATCGTATCTTATACCTCTAGAAATTCAATTTGATTAAATATTGTTATGTAAACATTAATTTGTACATGACAAATAATTTATACATTATAGCGACATGTTTTTTAGACTTAAATCTATTGTAATAGTAATATTATCCTTGTTAGTAAGGGTTGTAGTTGTACATATATTATTGTTAATTGAGGTCAGTATGTGATTTATATATAATCAAATTTAAAATTTTCGATAAAATGTCATTTTTAAGTTATGTTTTTTATACAATACTTACTACTTAATTTTTACAATGTCATTTTATTTACCTTACAAAATAAATTAGGGTAATACTTATTTAGACTTGTACATCCACATCCAATTAATTTATATAATACATGGAGCACACTATGTTGAATCAAAAATTTAAACTATATTCGGCCCACTGAAACATATTATATACAATTGGGCCTCCAGAATAGAGAAAATAAAAAATGTAGGTAAAACCCTAATATAACCACAAGCGGCCGACTTAAAAACAAAATAAACTTGTACATGGCTATGAAATAGTGTTTTGGTATTATTTATATTTTGTGTGAAAGAGTGTTTTGGTGCTGTAAGGTTAAACACATCTTCAAATGAATTGGTGCAGGATTAAGTGGACAAGATTTGCAGATTATCATGAATTGATATTGTTTAACAAGGGTAAGGTAATAATTTATATTTTCCTATTTCTTTATTTCCCTTTCTTATGTGTTTTTTGCACAAACTTTTGTTAAAAATTAAAACACTGCAATAAGTATCCCATTTTTCTTGTATATATGGATGTGGATTGACATGAAATGCCATTTGTATTTGTTTTTAAATGATCTTGATATCAAGAATAATCCCTTTCAAGATTATATGTCAAATTTAAGAAAAAGAATTTAGTTACATTTGTAATAACTTTTTTGTTCCTCATAAATAATCAAATACATGATATACTAAAAAAAATGAAAATTTATAGATAAGAAGCCCACATATTATTTATATTTTATCTTCATATTTGTTTGATTACACTATTAAATTTATTTTATGTTTATGTGTGAAAATTTTTTAGAGACATATGCAGAGGAATTATATTTTTCTTGCTATTTGCAACAAGTTCCACAAACAATGAAGAAAGTGCTCCAAGTCCCTTCTTTTTCTCCTCTTCATCAATCTACTTGTGTAAGCTTTCTTTGTTCTTTTTTAACTTTTACTATGCAAATATATAGCATAAATATAAATGTAGATAGTACAAGTGAATCCCCATCACTATTTAACTTTATATTACATGACACATGGTTGAAAATGAGATTTCTTACTTGATAAAGATGTAGGCTCTATTTGGGACTAAATTATAGTGTTGTAAAAACTTATATTTCAATACATAAACAGGTAGGCAGGCTAACCATTTTCAGCCATAAGCTTATATTTGAATGGAGCTGACACTGAAAAAGTTTAAGATGCACATGAGGGTGCTTGACATTGTCTTGAGACAGCAAGCGGCTAAAAGGTATCCAGACGACCGGAACTAATTAAGAAACTTGCACTTTGAAATGATGCATTGCTTACTGTTATGAATGTGGAATATGCAGGGATTGCCTTTTGGTGAGGCAGTCATTTTTCCATGACGACTCTAGGATGCTTACTAGTGTTGGAGGAGGGGTTTCTGCTTGTCGTGGTCTCCATTCTAGTTTTCGTCCTACTCAGGGAGGATTGTCACTCAATTTAGGTAAGGATGCTATATTTTTTTCTGCCTAACCCCGTTTTCAAGATTATATCTCTAAAATCACTTATTTCACTTGACTCCCTTATTTCACTTGATGCCCACTTACTCATTCATTTTTTCAGACGTGTCAACGACCATGATCCTTACTCCTGGGCCTGTAATTGATTTCCTGAGAGCCAATCAGGGTATACAGGATGCTCGTAGAATAGACTGGATTAAGGTAATTCATGAAATGACACCTGAAAAACCTGCATTGTGCTTCTTCTTTTTTGTCTATTAAATTGTGCTTTTACAAATGCAACAGGCCAAGAAAATGCTGAGAAACATGAGAGTCAAGGCCACGCATAGCAACCGAGAATTTAAGATAAAAGGGTTGAGTGAGAAGCCTTGCAATGAGCTATAGTAAGTTGTTTAATTTTTTTAATTCATCCTTTTCTAATGTTCAAAATGAAGAGGCCTGTCTGTGAATTGATTCTCACTTTGTTTCTTTCTGTTTGAAGTTTCACATTGAAAGAAAAACCTGGAGATACCGGTAGCCGTGGTGAAGTGAAGCCTAAGGAGATTACAGTTTATGAATACTTTAGAAGACATCTGAATTTGGAACTTAGAACTTTCTGCGTACTTTCCGTGCATTGATGTTGGTAAACCCAGCAAACCTATTTATCTCCCATTGGCGGTGAGTAAACATGATTGAGATATTTTTGCATATTTTAGTTTCTTTATCTTCTAATTTTGTTTTTACTTGAAGCGATTGATTTTTTGCCTGTTGTAATTTTTAGTTCTGTAGCCTGGTCTCCCTTCAGCGATATACAAAATTACTATCTTCTGTGCAAATAGCCTCTGTGTCATTGGTGGTAACTTTAATAATGGCATCAGCGGTGGTAGCATTGGTGATATCTCCAATCTTCATGTCTTCAATTTGGCTTGTCGATATCTTTCTGAGTTCTCTAGTAGCTTTCCTGACTTCTCGATAAGCCATTCTGGAGTTCTCGAATCACTTCTATATAACATTAAATCTGTGACTTGTAGAGATCTTAACTTGGAGTATTTTTCTCCAAACAGATTTATTCAACTCCAAGCTTCTTCAAAATTCTTTTGAGGCATGATCTTTTTGATCTTCTTCCAGATAGAATTCTTATGCTGTTTTAGGAAAAAGACTCAAGTCTGCTCCTTTGCATTTTTACAGACTTTAAGTGTTGCAAGTACAAAATATAAATTAAGATAAAAATTAAAATTTACTTAGGGTTGAAAAAATGTCTTAGTCTTGTTAAAGTACATGCATGTCTTTTACAACACATTTTACCTTTTTTCATGTAAAATTCATAATGTTACATATCTGTTTAAAATATTTATTTTTTTGAATTAAAGTTTAATATTTATAATTTTATTCAAAAAAGAAATTCGAAAAGTAATTTGTGAACATATCCTCTTTATTCATTTTAAAATAATAATGGAATTGTATTTTGGTACATATTTGACAAAATAATATCTTTTTTTACTAGTACGCCTTTAGTGCTTGTGACTGGTAGCAAGAAAATACAAAGTCCGTTCACAGTTGCCGGTTTCCATTTCCTACTGACCTTGTGGAAAGACCCAAAATTTATTAGAAAACTTTTTTATTGAAAATTTTGAGTTAAAAAGCATGTTTATAAATATAAGCATGGTTTACAATAATAAATTTTTATTACAATTGAAATTAATAAAAGTTTTGATTATAATTATGTCAAAGTACATATGGTCAAGTCAAACAACTTATATGTTAGACACTATGAGTTGTATTTCTCATGGAATGTCTTCCCGATCTAGATTTTTCCCAATCAACCAGTGGATGAAATATGGTATATGTAGTTTTACCCACAATTTAGTGTCATTTTTACATTTTCAAATCAAATTGACTAATAATTTAATAAAAATCAACAATCATATTATCATTCACTTTAATTCTTATGTTTAAATAAACAAAGAAATTAGTAAATATTTTTAAAAACCTTATCATTTTTCAAATACGTATAAATTGTTTGTCAAAAATTTTTGTATCGTATCTTATACCTCTAGAAATTCAATTTGATTAAATATTGTTATGTAAACATTAATTTGTACATGACAATTAATTTCTACATTATACCGACATGTTTTTTAGACTTAAATCTATTGTAATAGTAATATTATCCTTGCTAGTAAGGGTTGTAGTTGTACATATATTATTGTTAATTGAGGTCAGTATGTGATTTATATATAATCAAATTTAAAATTTTCGATAAAATGTCATTTTTAAGTTATGTTTTTTATACAATACTTACTACTTAATTTTTACAATGTCATTTTATTTACCATACAAAATAAATTAGGGTAATACTTATTTAGACTTGTACATCCACATCCAATTAATTTATATAATACATGGAGCACACTATGTTGAATCAAAAATTTAAACTATATTCGGCCCACTGAAACCTATTATATACAATTGGGCCTCCAGAATAGAGAAAATAAAAAATGTAGGTAAAACCCTAATATAACCACAAGCGGCCGCTATAAAAACAAAATAAACTTATACATGGCTATGAAATAGTGTTTTGGTATTATTTATATTTTGTGTGAAAGAGTGTTTTGGTGCTGTAAGGTTAAACACATCTTCAAATGAATTGGTGCAGGATTAAGTGGACAAGATTTGGAGATTATCATGAATTGATATTGTTTAACAAGGGTAAGGTAATAATTTATATTTTCCTATATCTTTATTTCCCTTTCTTATGTGTTTTTTGTACAAACTTTTGTTAAAAATTAAAACACTGCAATAAGTATCCCATTTTTCTTTTATATATGGATGTGGATTGACATGAAATGTCCATTTGTATTTGTTTTTAAATGATCTTGATATCAAGAATAATCCCTTTCAAGATTATATGTCAAATTTAAGAAAAAGAATTTAGTTACATTTGTAATAACTTTTTTAGTTCCTCATAAATAATCAAATACATGATATACTAAAAAAATAAAAATTTATAGATAAAAAGCCCACATATTATTTATATTTTATCTTCATATTTGTTTGATTACACTGTTAAATTTATTTTATGTTTATGTGTGAAAATTTTTTAGAGACATATGCAGAGGAATTATATTTTTCTTGCTATTTGCAACAAGTTCCACAAACAATGAAGAAAGTGCTCCAAGTCCCTTCTTTTTCTCCTCTTCATCAATCTACTTGTGTAAGCTTTCTTTGTTCTTTTTTAACTTTTACTATGCAAATATATAGCATAAATATAAATGTAGATAGTAGAAGTGAAGCCCCATCACTATTTAACTTTATATTACATGTCACATGGTTGAAAATGAGATTTCTTACTTGATAAAGATGTAGGCTTTATTTGGGACAAATTATAGTGTTGTAAAAACTTATATTTCAATACATAAACAGGTAGGCAGGCTAACCATTTTCAGCCATAAGCTTATATTTGAATGGAGCTGACACTGAAAAAGTTTAAGATGCACCGAGGGTGCTTGACATTGTCTTGAGACAGCAAGCGGCTAAAAGGTATCCAGACGACCGGAACTAATTAAGAAACTTGTACTTTGAAATGATGCATTGCTTACTGTTATGAATGTGGAATATGCAGGGATTGCCTTTTGGTGAGGCAGTCATTTTTCCATGACGACTCTAGGATGCTTACTAGTGTTGGAGGAGGGGTTTCTGCTTGTCGTGGTCTCCATTCTAGTTTTCGTCCTACTCAGGGAGGATTGTCACTCAATTTAGGTAAGGATGCTATATTTTTTTCTGCCTAACCCCATTTTCAAGATTATATCTCTAAAACACTTATTTCACTTGACTCCCTTATTTCACTTGATGCCCACTTACTCATTCAGTTTTTCAGACGTGTCAACGACCATGATCGTTACTCCTGGGCCTGTAATTGATTTCCTGAGAGCCAATCAGGGTATACAGGATGCTCGTAGAATAGACTGGATTAAGGTAATTCATGAAATGACACCTGAAAAACCTGCATTATGCTTCTTCTTTTTTGTCTATTAAATTGTGCTTTTACAAATACAACAGGCCAAGAAAAGGCTGAGAAACATGAGAGTCAAGGCCACACATAGCAACCGAGAATTTAAGATAAAAGGGTTGAGTGAGAAGCCTTGCAATGAGCTATAGTAAGTTGTTTAATTTTTTTAATTCATCCTTTTCTAATGTTCAAAATGAAAAGGCATGTCTGTGAATTGATTCTCACTTTGTTTCTTTCTGTTTGAAGTTTCACATTGAAAGAAAAACCTGGAGATATCGGTAGCCGTGGTGAAGTGAAGCCTAAGGAGATTACAGTTTATGAATACTTTAGAAGACATCTGAATTTGGAACTTAGAACTTCTGCGTACTTTCCGTGCCTTGATGTTGGTAAATCGAGCAAACCTATTTATCTCCCATTGGAGGTGAGTTAACATCTCCCATTGGAGGTGAGTTAACATGATTGAGATATTTTTGCAAATTCTAGTTTCTTTATCTTCTAATTTTGTTTTTACTTGAAGCGATTGATTTTTTGCCTGTTGTAATTTTTAGTTCTGTAGCCTGGTCTCCCTGCAGCGATATACAAAATCACTATCTTCTATGCAAATAGCCTCTTTAGTGGAAAAGTCCAGGCAGGGACCTCTGGAGAGGAAAGAAGTTCTTACTGATGTAAAATTTCTCCGAATATTTAAATTTTCAAGTTTTGGTTATTATTTCTCATTGTAGCTCTTTAGTTCATTTTTTTAAAAATATAATTTGTATAATTGATCAATGCACTTCCATTTTCAGTCTATGAAAAAGTATCGGTATGATGAAGATCCTCTCTTATATGCTTGCGGCATATCTATGGAGAAACAGCTTGCCAAATTTGTTGGTCTGTCCTTACTGCACCAAAGGTATTTTTGTTTCTCCTGTATATAGTTATGGTTTTTCTTGAATCAAGTAGTAATATTGTTGGCGGTGGCATTGGTGGCAGTAATTTTACTAGTCCAATTGGTGGCACTAGTAGCCATAATCTTAGTAGTGGAATTGGTGGTGGCATTGTTGGTGGTGAAGTTCGTGCTAACTTAAATAGTGTCATTGGTGGTAACTTTAATAATGGCATCAGCGGTGGTAGCATTGGTGGTATATTGGGTAGTCTTAGTAGTGGCATTGGTGGTAGCATGACTGGCATCTTTAGTGGTTACATTGGTGGTACTAGAGACGATAATATTAGTAGTGGATGTGGTGGCATTGATGGTGACATTGGTCGTGGTGCTCTTATTAGTGCAATTGGTGGCATTGGAAGCAGTAATTTTAGTAGGAGAATTAGTGGTGGTATTGTTGGTGTTGGTGTTGAAGTTCTTGCTAGTTTAAGCAGTTCCATTCATGGCCACTTTAATGATGGTATTACAGGTGGTACAATTGATGATATATTGGTTAGTCTTAGTAGTTGCATTGGTGGTGGCATTGGTGGTAACATTGCTGGTAGCTTTAGTGGTGGCATGGCTAGTTGCCATAGTGATAGCATTAGTGGTATATTGGTTAGTCTTAATAGTGGCAATGGTGGTAGCATTACTGGTAGCTTAAGTGGAAACATTGGTGATCGCATGGCTGGTAGCTTTAGTGGTAGCACTGGTTGTATGTTCGGTAATATTTGGAGGTAGTGGTTTTAGTTATTGTCTTGGTGCCAGTTGCTAATGGTGAAAACCTTGATAGTGGTGGTATTGGTGGTAGTGCTTTAAATATGAGTGGTGGGCTCGTAACATTAACCCGCCTTACAGTGTTGAGCAAATACCTTCACATCAACATCAATATCAACATTATCCTAATAATTCTTTAAAACTCCTAATGTGGCTTTTTCTAATTTGGTTGCTTGTGTTACTCTCAACTCTACTATCACTTTTACAGAGGCAGGAGATGTACTTCCCAAAAGCAGCTCAGGTTCTCCAAGAAGTTCAGAAAACTTACGCTCTTTAAGTGACCCTACAAATGTTTCATCTCTTACAAAATTATATCATAAAATCCATATTTGGAGTGGTACCTTGATTATATTAATAATTAGATTTTTGTTCATACTTTCACTAAACAATTATGAAAAATATTACAATTCTCAAACCTACAAAAGTATAGGTAATACATTTGACTGTTTGGCGGTTTCTATTTTTCGAATTTAATTCATGAACATTACTAATAGTTTTTAAGTAATGATCTAATATAACAATGAATTGTGGTTAATGTCCATAGCATTAATGATAAATAGCACATATATTATTGGCATGTATCATGTAATCACATGACATATATATATATATATATGTTGGTAACCTAGTAACTACATAAAACTACAGATGTCCATCCAAATAAACTGTAATATACCATTTTATATGTTATGTCGTCAAATAATTTTTTTTTCATTTCTCAATAATATTGTGTCCTGTAAAGAAATTATATTCGGCTAAGAATTGTATGCATGTATTTTATGAGAAAATAATATTGTGTAAAAAATAATGTTCTATTAAATAATTATATTTTGACTTAGTATTCTATTAAAAATCATCTTCTTAATAAATTACTATTGCTATGTAAAAAGGTATTGTTATGGAAAAAGTGGAAAATTTGTAAATCATTTTCAAAACATAATATATATTTTAAATATGTATTTTTCATCCGTATAAAAGAATAATTTTTCGAAATTTAAAAAATAAGGAAAAGATAAAAAATAAGGAAATGAGTTCCTTAAGAAAAAGAACAAAAAAAGTTCAATTAGTTCATAACATGTGGTTATTATTAAAAGTTACTAGTTTCTATAATCTTCCTCTAAAATTAGTTATTAACAAGTGATTATTATTAAAACTGAAATTCGATGGTTCAATAAATAATATAATAATCTAACTGTCATGGCAAGTGGGACAGTCTCTTATGCAAATGGGACAGTCCCTTTACAAATGAGACAATGAATGGGACAGTCTCAATTAACTACAGAAATTGAAATGCTGAAATAAGAAATGCAGAATGCTGAAAACTGAAAAGTAAAAACACCGGAAGTTTTCACTTGGTTCGGCCCCTGCACCTAGTCTATGGCCTACATCCAAGTCCTCATGCCAACTAGCATAGAGAATGTATTATATCCACTTAAAACAAAGTACTTACAAACTTTCCTTGATTACAAACTTGGCCCACTTGAAAGAAACCTTTCCCTAGCACACAGCTACCTAGCACAAAGCTACTTGGCCTTCCTGTTGTAATCAAACTCTCACAACCCGGGACAAGTGATATAATACACCTTTCAGATACAAGAATATAATATGAAAGTTTACAACTCAAACTAGGCTTCTTGTTTACTGGATATGTATCTCGGGTATAGAACAAGAAGGAGTTTTCAGATAATGAAAGATTGACGTGAAAGCGTTAGTCACAAATCTGAGATAATGAGTTGTATTTATAGGCAAAGTTCTAACAGATTTATTTTCAAACAAAGGATAAGATAGATAAGATTTGAAAGCAAGTTTGTTTGAAAATATTTGAATGAAACTTGAGAAACTAATCTGTTAGTTATTTGAAAAAGATAAACTAATTAAAAGATAAGTCTTAAAAGATTCAAACTTAGTTTATAAGATAGGATGGGTTTGTTTGAGATAAGGTTTATCCAGATAAACAAGATTTACACAAACCCTAACAACCTAATACTAAACCTGCGGGATAAACTCTTGAAAGAGCTGCTGCAATCTGATAAGCAATGTTGAATCAGTCTTGTTGCATTATTCCATTCTGTTTATCTGCATTCTGTTGATGAAAGATCTTATCATCATAAACCCCAACAATTAACATTCTCCCCCTTTTATGATGATGACAAATTGTTCCCCCTAACAAAAAACACTTAAAGCTCCTGGAGGTAGAAAATTAGCAACAACAGAAAATAACAAGTATAATATGAATACAACAATGTGAATGAAACAGTAAGAAATGTTAAGGATGAATGAGACAATATGCATATAAGATATAAAACACACAAATGAGACAATCTCAATTATATATAAAACTAAGAAACCCAAAGAACAACCCACCCATTCAACCAGGGTGTCCAGTTGTCTTTTAAAACAATTAAAATCATTCATCAATCATCAAACAATCTCAAACAAGCATCATAGTCTTAAAAACAAGAAACCACATAGAAGAACCAAAGTCTTAAAACTTTAAACAAAACCACAGAAACATGCATCCAGAATTTCTCCCCCTTCATCATCGTAAAAGGCTTAGTCTGAATCATCATCAATGTTGACTGGAGTCTTCCCTTTTCCTTTGCCCGAGCCCGAAGCTTTATCTTTGGCAGATGGAAAGACAGGAGCAGAACCATATTCTGAGAAAAGCTTATCAAAAGCATCTTGAGCTGGTGCCTTTCCGTCCCATTCACGAAGCCAGACAAAGATCTTTTCTTTGTATTCTTCTCTGGTCATGCCGAAAACCAAAGGTGGAGGGATGGCAGGAAGTGGCAGAGGAGCAGTGATTTCTTCTAAAGTACAATCGCCAACCCAGTCTCATTTCTTATGCCAGTACATCTTACTCTTGTCCTGCATAGCGTACAGCTGCTGTGACACAAACTTCGTCTCGGACCCAAGCTTGAAAAACAACTTTACAAACACTTTTTCCCAGGCCTTGGCCGAGGAAATCATCCCTTCTTGTAGAGTCTCAAACTCAAAGTCTATTGTTTTGGCTAACTTGACATCAGAAGCATGCGAAACAGATAGCTTTGCATTGATTGAATCCAAGGAAGAATAAACAAACTTACGAAATAACTCAAACGAAGCATACATCATACTAACCTGTGAGGTTAGCGAACCCAAAGTCTCAATAGACGCAAAGTATTGATTAAGATTAGCCAAAGTGGCAGAATTTTTATTTAATTTAATCAACAAAGAATTAAGCAGAGTATTTGTAGGCTGATCAAAGGGGTCTGAGGTATAGTTTGGGGATTTTGGAAGTCCACTTGAAAGAAACATTTCCCTAGCACACAGCTACCTAGCACAAAGCTACTTGGCCATCCTGTTGCAATCAAACTCTCACAACCCAGGACAAGTGATATAATACACCTTTCAGATACAAGAATATAATAAGAAAGTTTACACCTCAAACTAGGCTTCTTGTTTACTGGATATGTATCTTGGGTATAGAACAAGAAGGAGTTTTCAGATAATGAAAGATTGACGTGAAAGCGTTAGTAACAAATCTGAGATAATGAGTTGTATTTATAGGCAAAGTTCTAACAGATTTATTTTCAAACAAAGGATAAGATAGATAAGATTTGAAAGCAAGTTTGTTTGAAAATATTTGAATGAAACTTGAGAAACTAATCTGTTAGTTATTTGAAAAAGATAAACTAAGTAAAAGATAAGTCTTGAAAGATTCAAACTTAGTTTATAAGATAGGATGGGTTTGTTTAAGATAAGGTTTATCCAGATAAACAAGATTTACACAAACCCTAACAACCTAATACTAAACCTGCGGGATAAACTCTTGAAAGAGCTGCTGCAATCTGATAAGCAATGTTGAATCAGTCTTGTTGCATTATTCCATTCTGTTTATCTGCATTCTGTTGATGAAAGATCTTATCATCATAAACCCTAATAATTAACATTCTCCCCCTTTTATGATGATGACAAATTGTTCCCCCTAACAAAAAACACTTAAAGCTCCTGGAGGTAGAAAATTAGCAACAACAGAAAATAACAAGTATAATATGAATACAACAATGTGAATGAAACAGTAAGAAATGTTAAGGATGAATGAGACAATATGCATATAAGATATAAAACACACAAATGAGACAATCTCAATTATATATAAAACTAAGAAACCCAAAGAACAACCCACCCATTCAACCAGGGTGTCCAGTTGTCTTTTAAAACAATTAAAATCATTCATCAATCATCAAACAATCTCAAACAAGCATCATAGTCTTAAAAACAAGAAACCACATAGAAGAACCAAAGTCTTAAAACTTTAAACAAAACCACAGAAACATGCATCCAGAATTTCTCCCCCTTCATCATCGTAAAAGGCTTAGTCTGAATCATCATCAATATTGACTGGAGTCTTCCCTTTTCCTTTGCCCGAGCCCGAAGCTTTATCTTTGGCAGATGGAAAGACAGGAGCAGAACCATATTCTGAGAAAAGCTTATCAAAAGCATCTTGAGCTGGTGCCTTTCCGTCCCATTCACGAAGCCAGACAAAGATCTTTTCTTTGTATTCTTCTCTGGTCATGCCGAAAACCAAAGGTGGAGGGATGGCAGGAAGTGGCAGAGGAGCAGTGATTTCTTCTAAAGTACAATCGCCAACCCAGTCTCATTTCTTATGCCAGTACATCTTACTCTTGTCCTGCATAGCGTACAGCTGCTGTGACACAAACTTCGTCTCGGACCCAAGCTTGAAAAACAACTTTACAAACGCTTTTTCCCAGGCCTTGGCCGAGGAAATCATCCCTTCTTGTAGAGTCTCAAACTCAAAGTCTATTGTTTTGGCTAACTTGACATCAGAAGCATGCGAAACAGATAGCTTTGCATTGATTGAATCCAAGGAAGAATAAACAAACTTACGAAATAACTCAAACGAAGCATGCATCATACTAACCTATGAGGTTAGCGAACCCAAAGTCTAAACAGACGCAAAGTGTTGATTAAGATTAGCCAAAGTGGCAGAATTTTTATTTAATTTAATCAACAAAGAATTAAGCAGAGTATTTGTAGGCTGATCAAAGGGGTCTGAGGTATAGTTTGGGGATTTTGGAAGTCCACTTGAAAGAAACATTTCCCTAGCACACAGCTACCTAGCACAAAGCTACTTGGCCTTCCTGTTGTAATCAAACTCTCACAACCCGGGACAAGTGATATAATACACCTTTCAGATACAAGAATATAATATGAAAGTTTACACCTTCAAACTAGGCTTCTTGTTTACTGGATATGTATCTTGGGTATAGAACAAGAAGGAGTTTTCAGATAATGAAAGATTGACGTGAAAGCGTTAGTCACAAATCTGAGATAATGAGTTGTATTTATAGGCAAAGTTCTAACAGATTTATTTTCAAACAAAGGATAAGATAGATAAGATTTGAAAGCAAGTTTGTTTGAAAATATTTGAATGAAACTTGAGAAACTAATCTGTTAGTTATTTGAAAAAGATAAACTAAGTAAAAGATAAGTCTTGAAAGATTCAAACTTAGTTTATAAGATAGGATGGGTTTGTTTAAGATAAGGTTTATCCAGATAAACAAGATTTACACAAACCCTAACAACCTAATACTAAACCTGCGGGATAAACTCTTGAAAGAGCTGCTGCAATCTGATAAGCAATGTTGAATCAGTCTTGTTGCATTGTTCCATTATGTTTATCTGCATTCTGTTGATGAAAGATCTTATCATCATAAACCCCAACAATTAACATTCTCCCCCTTTTATGATGATGACAAATTGTTCCCCCTAACAAAAAACACTTAAAGCTCCTGGAGGTAGAAAATTAGCAACAACAGAAAATAACAAGTATAATATGAATACAACAATGTGAATGAAACAGTAAGAAATGTTAAGGATGAATGAGACAATATGCATATAAGATATAAAACACACAAATGAGGCAATCTCAATTATATATAAAACTAAGAAACTCAAAGAACAACCCACCCATTCAACCAGGGTGTCCAGTTGTCTTTTAAAACAATTAAAATCATTCATCAATCATCAAACAATCTCAAACAAGCATCATAGTCTTAAAAACAAGAAACCACATAGAAGAACCAAAGTCTTAAAACTTTAAACAAAACCACAGAAACATGCATCCAGAATTTCTCCCCCTTCATCTTCATAAAAGGCTTAGTCTGAATCATCATCAATGTTGACTGGAGTCTTCCCTTTTCCTTTGCCCGAGCCCGAAGCTTTATCTTTGGCAGATGGAAAGACAGGAGTAGAACCATATTCTGAGAAAAGCTTATCAAAAGCATCTTGAGCTGGTGCCTTTCCGTCCCATTCACGAAGCCAGACAAAGATCTTTTCTTTGTATTCTTCTCTGGTCATGCCGAAAACCAAAGGTGGAGGGATGGCAGGAAGTGGCAGAGGAGCAGTGATTTCTTCTAAAGTACAATCGCCAACCCAGTCTCATTTCTTATGCCAGTACATCTTACTCTTGTCCTGCATAGCGTACAGCTGCTGTGACACAAACTTCGTCTCGGACCCAAGCTTGAAAAACAACTTTACAAACGCTTTTTCCCAGGCCTTGGCAGAGGAAATCATCCCTTCTTGTAGAGTCCCAAACTCAAAGTCTGTTGTTTTGGCCAACTTTACATCAGAAGCATGCGAAACAGATAGCTTTGCATTGATTGAATCCAAGGAAGAATAAACAAACTTACGAAATAACTCAAACGAAGCATGCATCATACTAACCTGTGAGGTTAGCGAACCCAAAGTCTCAACAGACGCAAAGTGTTGATTAAGATTAGCCAAAGTGGCAGAATTTTTATTTAATTTAATCAACAAAGAATTAAGCAGAGTATTTGTAGGCTGATCAAAGGGGTCTGAGGTATAGTTTGGGGATTTTGGAAGTCCACCAACGTGCCTATGAGTTTCATCAGAAAACAATTTATTTGACTCCGCAACAAATAAATTATTTGCTGTTAAAATAGACAAATCAAACAACGTACTAATTTTCTCAGATTCAATAGAAGAAACAGAGACACAAAAATACCGAAACACTTTAGACAATAGTGCAGGATAAGGCAAGTGCATCGACTCATGAGTCGAGCAATGGTGCATATTTTTTATAATCAGGGAAGACACATCACAAGGAACCTTTTTGACAAACATAGAAATTAAAATCCAATCTTGAAAAGTGATTCGATCTCGACCACTTTTACGAGGCAACAAATTTGTATGAACAGTTTAAAAACCAAAAGAGAGAGTGGAGTTAAATCTGATACCGATGGTTTTATGGAAACATCAACAAAGTTCTCGCCAACAATAGCTTTGAGTTGTTCCTCATAATGAATCCCCGGAACATCAACAAACGCCTGGTATGTTGTGAAAGTACACACCCCTTGATCTGACAAGCCTCCAATTCTGCCAAGAGCATCAGCCTTGAAAATGACAGGAGTTCCTCGAACATTGAAAAACACAATGCCTTCTGAAAGTAATTGAAAATTTGCATAGAACTCACGGACAAGCTCTGGGTATATAACTTCTTCCGGTGACAATAGCGATTCACACCCTTGGAACTTGAACAAATCATACACGCCAACTCGGGTTAACAACTCAATATCACAAATCCGCTCTTTAAGAATAAGCTTTTTTAAGATTTTGGAGCCGCTTTCTTTTACATGTCTGTCAAACGAATCAGGAGATGCTTCACTTGACGCTTCGGAAACAACGGTAGCAACACGACGATGCTTCGAACCAGACAAACTAGCGGTCGGGGTTTGATTAGCGGTGGATCTCGAACGACGGGCCATTGGAGAGAAGTTTTAGGGTTAAGAGAGAAAAGGAGAAGATTTTGAAAGAGAGTGAAAGAGTAGAATGAAGAAAACGAAAAGATTAAGAAAGAGGGTTTAAAAAGAAGTAGGAACTGAAGAGTTAGATATGGAAGAGGAAGTGAACAGGTGCAAGACAGAAGTGATGTATTGAAAGAACAATACATGCACAAAAAATGAGGAAGTGTTAAATCTAATCAAAAGATATCCTAAATCTATTGGCAATAAACATGCAACAACACACGGACTAAAAAGTAAAAAAAATACTAATAATTATATAAACAGATAAACAAATATAACAAACAAATAAGCACATGTAACAGTTAATAATTAATCATTAAAAATAAAAATTAATTACATAAAATTACACAAAATAACGTAATAAATTAGAGAGAACACATACCTAATTCAGGACGAATTATACAAAATCTATCTTCAGCTAAGGGCTCAGTGGAGATATCTGCACGTTGTTTCCCAGTAGATATATAAATAAGCTCTATATTACCTTTAGAAACATTATCTCATAGAAAATGGTGACGAACATCAATATGCTTAGTACGAGAATGTATGACAGGATTTTTAGAGATATTAATTGCAGAGGTATTATCACAATAAATAGGAATATTTGAGTAAGAAATACCAAAATCCTGCAATGTTTGTTGCATCCATAAAATTTGAGCACAGCAACTTCCAGCTGCAATGTACTCTCCTTCAGCTGTAGAAAGAGCTACTAAAGTTTGCTTTTTACTATGTTATACAACTAAACAATCTCCTAAAAATTCACAAGCACCACTTGTACTTTTTCTATCAACCTGTGACCCTGCATAGTCAACATCTGAAAAACCGATTAAGTCAAAGGAAGAGGAGCTTGGATAAAATAATCCCAAGTCACTCGTACCTTTTAAATATTTAAAAATACGTTTAACGGCATTCAAATGAGATTCTTTAGGTTGAGATTGAAAACGAGCACACAAGCATACACTATACATAATGTCAGGTCGAGAGGTAGTTAAATATAATAATAAACCAATCATACCTCGAAATTTAGTGACATCTACAGGTGTACCTTGTTCATCTTTTGAAAGCTTAACTGAAGTACTCATCGGAGTTGATTTAGGTGTGACATGATCAAGTACAAATCTTTTAAGTAAATCCTTAATGTACTTGCCTTGGTGAATAAATATTCCTGCATTAGACTGATTAATTTGCAAACCTAGGAAGTACTGCAATTCACCCATCAAACTCATATCGAATTCTTATGCATGCAATCAGAAAACCACTTACACAGAGATTCATTAGAAGATCCAAATACTATATCATCAACATAAACTTAAACTAAAAGAAAGTTATCATGTTTATGAAAAATAAAGAGAGTTAGATATCCTAACAATTTTAGACTTTTCCATGCATCCAGATAAGTCACCAGGTCCACATGGGTTGGACCCAGAATTTTTCAAACTTATTGGAATATTATTAGAAGATATGTTGTTCAATTTTGTCTGACTTTCTTTGATACAGAACATGAGAACATGGCCAAGGGAACTAAATCTTACGCTTGTACATCTTATTTCCATTGTTAAACAAATGAAAAATATGAAAGATCTTCGACCTATCTCTCTTAATAATGTTCTGATGCGTATATTGTCTAAGGTTCTGGAGAATAAGTTGAAACTATGTTTAAATTCGATAGTGTCTAACAAACAGAGTACTTTTAATGAAGGGAGGCTATTAACTGATAATGCAATGATTGCATTTGAAGTCATATGGGAAACAGGTCCTGGCTGGGTTAAAAATTGATATTTTTGAGGAATAAGATAGGTTAGAATGAAGATTTATTAAACAAATGCTGCATAAATTTGGTTTCCACTCGGCGTGGATTTCTAGGATTATGACATGTGTTCAAAAAGTCTCATATAGTTTTGTACATAGTAGTGGAATTTTCGGTGATGTGCATTCGCAACGGTGACTTCGACATGGAGATCCAATCTCTCCCTACTTGTAAAAAATGGTGAGTACAAAATATAAGTGATATAAATGATAATTAAATAATTTTAATATATTTTTGTAAGGATTAATTATTTGTTGAAAACATATTCTCATTATAAAATCGTCACAAATGAAGTTACAAACTTATAATTTTTTGCATAAATGATTACTTTGTATAATTATTATAATATTTTTAAAAAAAAAAAAAGAAAATTGACCAACTCTAATATAACCGGTAGATTCAAATTATAACAGAAAACTATAAAGTTGGTATGAAATTTAACTAGTCATTTTCTACCATTTGTTAGTTAAAAAAAATGCTTAGTGGGCCCCTAATAGTCATTTGTTACCAAACTCCATAGAAATGATGAATTACTTAAAACCTTGGCCAAACTTAGTAGAATATACTCCCGCCCATAACCCATGTCATTTTGTTAGGAAATGAATAACACATAGAGGGGGGGTGAATGTGTTTTACTGTTTTTAGGCTTTTCTTGAATATTTTTGGTTGAACAGAGTAAATTAATTCTTGTAGTGAAATGTGTTCATGCAGAATTTAAGCTTGCAGAAAATAAAGAACACAGATCTTCAAAACTCACTTAATTTTATATTAAAATTAAGACTGTTTTGCTACAAAATTTCTAGGCTCTTTGTTGATAAAGAGCTTGGCTTCTTCTTGAGAGTGTTACAAGAAATTTGATCTAAATTGTTACAACTGGCTAAAGGACTAGTGTTAACTTTATAACTTAGTTAACTGCTTGTTTACAAAGTGGATAATGAGATATGCTATTAGCTTTTCTAAACTGTCACTTGTCATTTCTATTTATAGAAAAGTAGATCTTCCATTTCTGGCTTAGCATATCTTTAGCATCCTGTGTTCACTTTGATCTTCCTCTGTCAGTTAATCTTTACCATTGATCTTGCACATTCTTCAAGCTGCTTTTTATAGACTTGTCAATCCAGCTGTTGGATTATTTGTTGATTGTTTATCTTGGATATTAAACTGATATGCAATTTTGTACTTTGAGATTGTACCTCGAGATCTCGAGTTTAGGTCTATAGAACACTTGACATCTCGATAAGTATATTGGCTTATCGAGATCTCTAGTACTCTATATTTAGTTTGGCTTGTAGAGGTCTTCAGTTCTCTACAAGTGATTTTAGTCTTGTCGAGATCTCTATTCTTCACATCTTCACTTTGACTTATCGATAACTCTTAGTTCCCTAGTGGCTTCTTGACTTGTCGATATCTCAGAGTTCTATGGTCAAATTACCTTGTCGATATCTCAGAGTTTTCTAGTGATCCTTAACTTCTCGATATCTCTGAGTTCTTTAGTGAATTTTGACTTATCGATATCACTAAGTTCTCTAGTGGAACTTGACTTATCGATAACTCAGAGTTCTCTAATGAATGTAGACTTGTCGATAACTCTGAGTTCTCTAGTGAAGAAATGACTTGTCGATATCTCCAATCTTCATGTCTTCAATTTGGCTTGTCGATATCTTTCTGAGTTCTCTAGTAGCTTTCCTGAGTTCTCTAGTAGCTTTCCTGACTTCTCGATAAGCCATTCTGGAGATCTCGAATGACTTCTCTATAACATTAAATCTGTGACTTGTAGAGATCTTAACTTAGAGTATTTTTCTCCAAACAGATTTATTCAACTCCAAGCTTCTTCAAAATTCTTCTGAGGCATGATCTTCTTTATCTTCTTCCAGATAGAATCCTTATGCTTGATACTGTTTTAGGAAAAAGACTCTAGTCTGCTCCTTTGCATTTTTACAGACTTTAAGTGTTGCAAGTACAAAATATAAATTAAGATAACAATAAAACTTACTTAGGGTTGACAAAATGTCTTAGTCTTGTTAAAGTACAGGCATGTTTTTTACAACACATTTTAACTTTTTTCATGTAAAATTCATAATGTTACATATATGTTTAAAATATTTATTTTTTTGAATTAAAGTTTAATATTTATAATTTTATTCAAAAAAAGAAATTCGAAAAGTAATTTGTGAACATATCCTCTTTATTCATCTTAAAATAATAATGGAATTGTATTTTGATACATATTTGACAAAATAATATCTTTTTGTACTAGTACGCCTTTTGTGCTTGTCACTGGTAGCAAGAAAATACAAAGTCGGTTCACGTTGCCGGTTTCCATTCCTACTGACCTTGTGGAAAGACCCAAAATTTATTAGAAAACTTTTTTATTGAAAATTTTGAGTTAAAAAGCATGTTTATAAATATAAGCATGGTTTACAATAATAAATTTTTATTACAACTGAAATTAATAAAAGTTTTGATTATAATTACGTCAAAGTACATATGGTCAAGTCAAACAACTTATATGCTAGACACTATGAGTTGTATTTCTCATGGAATGTCTTCCCAATCTAGATTTTTCCCAATCAACCAGTGGATGAAATATGGTATATGTAGTTTTACCCACAATTTAGTGTCATTTTTACATTTTCAAATCAAATTGAGTAATAATTAAATAAAAATCAACAATCATATTATCATTCACTTTAATTCTTATGTTTAAATAAACAAAGAAATTAGTAAATATTTTTAAAAATCTTATCATTTTTCAAATACGTATAAATTGTTTGTCAAAAATTTTTGTATCGTATCTTATACCTCTAGAAATTCAATTTGATTAAATATTGTTATGTAAACATTAATTTGTACATGACAATTAATTTCTACATTATACCGACATGTTTTTTAGACTTAAATCTATTGTAATAGTAATATTATCATTGTTAGTAAGGGTTGTAGTTGTACATATATTATTGTTAATTAAGGTCAGTATGTGATTTATATATAATCAAATTTAAAATTTTCGATAAAATGTCATTTTTAAGTTATGTTTTTTATACAATACTTACGACTTAATTTTTACAATGTCATTTTATTTACCATACAAAATAAATTAGGGTAATACTTATTTAGACTTGTACATCCACATCCAATTAATTTATATAATACATGGAGCACACTATGTTGAATCAAAAATTTGAACTATATTGGGCTCACTGAAACCTATTATATACAATTGGGCCTCCAAAATAGAGAAAATAAAAAATGTAGGTAAAACCCTAATATAACCACAAGAGGCCGACTTAAAAACAAAATAAACTTGTACATGGCTATGAAATAGTGTTTTGATATTATTTATATTTTGTGTGAAAGAGTGTTTTGGTGATCTAAGGTTAAACACATCTTCAAATGAATTGGTGCAGGATTAAGTGGACAAGATTTGGAGATTATCATCAATTGATGTTGTTTAACAAGGGTAAGGTAATAATTTATATTTTCCTATTTCTTCATTTCCCTTTCTTAAGTGTTTTTTGCACAAACTTTTGTTAAAAATTAAAACACTACAATAAGTATCCCATTTTTCTTGTATATATTGATGTGGATTGACATGAAATGCCATTTGTATTTGTTTTTAAATGATCTTGATATCAAGAATTATCCCTTTCAAGATTATATGTCAAATTTAAGAAAAAGAATTTAGTTACATTTGTAATAACTTTTTTGTTCCTCATAAATAATCAAATACATGATATACTAAAAAATGAAAATTTATAGATAAGAAGCCCAAATATTATTTATATTTTATCTTCATATTTATTTGATTACACTGTTAAATTTATTTTATGTTTCTGTGTGAAAATTTTTTAGAGACATATGTAGAGGAATTATATTTTTCTTGCTATTTGCAACAAGTTCCACAAACAATGAAGAAAGTGTTCCAAGTCCCTTCTTTTTCTCCTCTTCATCAATCTACTTGTGTAAGCTTTCTTTGTTCTTTTTTAACTTTTACTACGCAAATATATAGCATAAATATAGATAGTACAAGTGAAGCCCCATCACTATTTAACTTTATATTATATGACACATGGTTGAAAATGAGATTTCTTACTTGATAAAGATGTAGGCTCTATTTGGGACAAATTATAGTGTTGTAAAAACTTATATTTCAATACATAAACAGGTAGGCAGGCTAACCATTTTCAGCCATAAGCTTATATTTGAATGGAGCTGACACTGAAAAAGTTTAAGATGCACTGAGGGTGCTTGACATTGTCTTGAGACAGCAAGCGGCTAAAAGGTATCCAGACGACCAGAACTAATTAAGAAACTTGCACTTTGAAATGATGTATTGCTTACTGTTATGAATGTGGAATATGCAGGGATTGCCTTTTGGTGAGGCAGTCATTTTTCCATGACGACTCTAGGATGCTTACTAGTATTGGAGGAGGGGTTTCTGCTTGTCGTGGTCTTCATTCTAGTTTTCGTCCTACTCAGGGAGGATTGTCACTCAATTTAGGTAAGGATGCTATATTTTTTTCTGCCTAACCCCGTTTTCAAGATTATATCTCTAAAACACTTATTTCACTTGACTCCCTTATTTCACTTGATGCCCACTTACTCATTCATTTTTTCAGACGTGTCAACGATCATGATCCTTACTCCTGGGCCTGTAATGGATTTCCTGAGAGCCAATCAGGGTATACAGGATGCTCGTAGAATAGACTGGATTAAGGTAATTCATGAAATGACACCTGAAAAACCTGCATTGTGCTTCTTCTTATGTGTCTATTAAATTATGCTTTTACAAATGCAACAGGCCAAGAAAATGCTGAGAAACATGAGAGTCAAGGCCACGCATAGCAACCGAGAATTTAAGATAAAAGGGTTGAGTGAGAAGCCTTGCAATGAGCTATAGTAAGTTGTTTAATTTTTTTAATTCATCCTTTTCTAATGTTCAAAATGAAGAGGCCTGTCTGTATATTGATTCTCACTTTGTTTCTTTCTGTTTGAAGTTTCACATTCAAAGAAAAACCTGGAGATATCGGTAGTCGTGGTGAAGTGAAGCCTAAGGAGATTACAGTTTATGAATACTTTAGAAGACATCTGAATTTGGAACTTAGAACTTCTGCGTACTTTCCGTGCCTTGATGTTGGTAAACCCAGCAAACCTATTTATCTCCCATTGGAAGTGAGTAAACATGATTGAGATATTTTTGCATATTCTAGTTTCTTTATCTTCTAATTTTGTTTTTACTTGAAGTGATTGATTTTTTGCCTGTTGTAATTTTTAGTTTTGTAGCCTGGTCTCCCTTCAGCGATATACAAAATCACTATCTTCTGTGCAAATAGCCTCTTTAGTGGAAAAGTCCAGGCAGGGACCTCTGGAGAGGAAAGAAGTTGTTACTGATGTAAAATTTCTCCGAATATTTAAATTTTCAAGTTTTGGTTATTATTTCTCATTGTAGCTCTTTAGTTCATTTTTTTTTAAATATAATTTTTATAATTGATCAATGCACTTCCATTTTCAGTCTATGAAAAAGTATCGGTATGATGAAGATCCTCTCTTATATGCTTGCGGCATATCTATGGAGAAACAGCTTACCAAATTTGTTGTTCGTGTCCTTACTGTACCAAAGGTATTTTTGTTTCTCCTGTATATAGTTATGATTTTTCTTGAATCAAGTAGTAATATTGTTGGTGGTGGCATTGGTGGCGGTTATTTTACTAGTCCAATTGGTGGCACTAGTAGCCGTAATCTTAGTAGCGGAATTGGTGGTGGCATTGTTGGTGGTGAAGTTCGTGTTAACTTAAGCGGTGTCATTGGTGGTAACTTTAATAATGGCATCAGCGGTGGTAGCATTGGTGGTATATTGGGTAGTCTTAGTAATGGCATTGGTGGTAGCATGACTAGCATCTTTAGTGGTTACATTGGTGGTACTAGAGACGATAATATTGGTAGTGGTTTTGGTGGCATTGATGGTGACATTGGTCGTGGTGCTCTTATTAGTGCAATTGGTGGCATTGGAAGCAGTAATTTTAGTAGGAGAATTAGTGGTGGTATTGTTGGTGTTGGTGTTGAAATTCGTGCTAGTTTAAGCAGTTCCATTCATGGCCACTTTAATGATGGTATTACAGGTGGTACAATTGATGGTATATTGGTTAGTCTTAGTAGTTGCATTGGTGGTGGCATTGGTGGTAACATTGCTGGTAGCTTTAGTGGTGGCATGGCTAGTTGCCATAGTGATAGCATTAGTGGTATATTGGTTAGTCTTAATAGTGGCAACGGTGGTAGCATTACTGGTAGCTTAAGTGGAAACATTGGTGATTGCATGGCTGGTAGCTTTAGTGGTAGCACTGGTTGTATGTTCGGTAATATTTGGAGGTAGTGGTTTTAGTTATTGTCTTGGTGCCAGTTCTATTGGCATATTAGCATCGCTAATGGTGAAAACCTTGATAGTGGTGGTATTGGTGGTAGTGCTTTAAATATGAGTGGTGGCGCTGGTAACATTAACCCGCCTTACAGTGTTGAGCAAATACCTTCACATCGACATCAATATCAACATTATCCTAATAATTCCTTGGAACTCATGATGTGGCTTTTTCTAATTTGGTTGCTTGTGTTACTCTCAACTCTACTATCACTTTTACAGAGGCAGGAGATGTACTTCCCAAAAGCAGCTCAGGTTCTCCAAGAAGTTCAGAAAACTTACGCTCTTTAAGTGACCCTACAAATGATTCATCTCTTACAAAATTGTATCATAAAATCCATATTTGGAGTGGTACCTCAATTAGATTAGTAATTAGATTTTTGTTCATACTTTCACTAAACAATTATGAAAAATATTACAATTCTCAAACCCACAAAAGTATAGGTAATACATTTGACTGTTTGGCGGTTTCTATTTTTCGAATTTAATTCATGAACATTACTAATAGTTTTTAAGTAATGATCTAATATAACAATGAATTGTGGTTAATGTCCATTGCATCAATGATAAATAGCACATATATTATTGGCATGTATCATGTAATCACATGATATATATATATATATATATATGTTGGTAACCTAGTAACTACATAAAACTACAGATGTCCATCCAAATAAACTGTAATATACCATTTTATATGTTATGCCGTCAAACAATTTTTTTTTCATTTCTCAATAATATTGTGTCCTGTAAAGAAATTATATTCAGCTAAGAATTGTATGCATGTATTTAATGAGAAAATAATATTGTGTAAAAAATAATGTTCTATTAAATAATTATGTTTTGACTTAGTATTCTATTAAAAATCATCTTCTTAATAAATTACTATTGCTATGTAAAAAGGTATGGTTATGGAAAAAGTGGAAAATTTGTAAATCATTTTTAAAACATAATATATATTTTAAATATGTGTTTTTCATCCGTATAAAAGAATAATTTTTCGAAATTTAAAAAATAATAAAAAGATAAAAAATAAGGAAATGAGTTCCTTAAGAAAAAGAACAAAAAAAAAATTCAATTAGTTCATAACATGTGGTTATTATTAAAAGTTACTAGTTTCTATAATCTTCCTCTAAAATTAGTTATTAACAAGTGATTATTATTAAAACTGAAATTCGATGGCTCAATAAATAATATAATAATCTAACTGTCAAGGCAAATGGGACAGTCCCTTTACAAATGAGACAATGAATGGGACAGTCTCAATTAACTGCAGAAATTGAAATGCTGAAATAAGAAATGCAGAATGCTGATAACTGAAAAGTAAAAACACCGAAAGTTTTCACTTGGTTCGGCCCCTACACCTAGTCTATGGCCTACATCCAAGTCCTCATGCCAACTAGCATAGAGAATGTATTATATCCACTTAAAACAATGTACTTACAAACTTTCCTTGATTACAAACTTGGCCCACTTGAAAGAAACCTTTCCCTAGCACACAGCTACCTAGCTCAAAGCTACTTGGCCTTCCTGTTGTAATCAAACTCCCACAACCCGGGACAAGTGATATAATACACCTTTCAGATACAAGAATATAATATGAAAGTTTACAACTCAAACTAGGCTTCTTGTTTACTGGATATGTATCTCGGGTATAGAACAAGAAGGAGTTTTCAGATAATGAAAGATTGACGTGAAAGCGTTAGTCACAAATCTGAGATAATGAGTTGTACTTATACGCAAAGTTCTAACAGATTTATTTTCAAACAAAGGATAAGATAGATAAGATTTGAAAGCAAGTTTGTTTGAAAATATTTGAATGAAACTTGAGAAACTAATCTGTTAGTTATTTGAAAAAGATAAACTAAGTAAAAGATAAGTCTTGAAAGATTCAAACTTAGTTTATAAGATAGGATGGGTTTGTTTGAAATAAGGTTTATCCAGATAAACAAGATTTACACAAACCCTAACAACCTAATACTAGACCTGCGGGATAAACTCTTGAAAGAGCTGCTGCAATCTGATAAGCAATGTTGAATCAGTCTTGTTGCATTATTCCATTCTGTTTATCTGCATTCTGTTGTTGAAAGATCTTATCATCATAAAAACCAACAATTAACATTCTCCCCCTTTTATGATGATGACAAATTGTTCCCCCTAACAAAAAACACTTAAAGCTCCTGGAGGTAGAAAATTAGCAATAACAGAAAATAACAAGTATAATATGAATGCAACAATATGAATGAAACAGTAAGAAATGTTAAGGATGAATGAGACAATATGCATATAAGATATAAAACACACAAATGAGACAATCTCAATTATATATAAAACTAAGAAACCCAAAGAACAACCCACCCATTCAACCAGGGTGTCCAGTTGTCTTTTAAAACAATTAAAATCATTCATCAATCATCAAACAATCTCAAACAAGCATCATAGTCTTAAAAACAAGAAACCACATAGAAGAACCAAAGTCTTAAAACTTTAAACAAAACCACAGAAACATGCATCCAGAATTTCTCCCCCTTCATCATCGTAAAAGGCTTAGTCTGAATCATCATCAATGTTGACTGGAGTCTTCCCTTTTCCTTTGCCCGAGCCCGAAGCTTTATCCTTGGCAGATGGAAAGACAGGAGCAGAACCATATTTTGAGAAAAGCTTATCAAAAGCATCTTAAGCTGGTACCTTTCCGTCCCGTTCACGAAGCCAGTCAAAGATCTTTTCTTTGTATTCTTCTCTGGTCATGCCGAAAATCGAAGGTGGAGGGATGGCAGGAAGTGGCAGAGGAGCAGTGATTTCTTCTAAAGTATAATCGCCAATCCAGTCTCATTTCTTATGCCAGTACATCTTACTCTTGTCCTGCATAGCGTACAGCTGCTGTGACACAAACTTCGTCTCGGACCCAAGCTTGAAAAACAACTTTACAAACTCTTTTTCCCAGGCCTTGGCCGAGGAAATCATCCCTTCTTGTAGAGTCCCAAACTCAAAGTCTATTGTTTTGGCCAACTTGACATCAGAATCATGCAAAACAGATAGCTTTGCATTGATTGAATCCAAGGAAGAATAAACAAACTTACAAAATAACTCAAACGAAGCATGCATCATACTAACCTGTGAGGTTAGCGAACCCAAAGTCTCAACAGACGCAAAGTGTTGATTAAGATTAGCCAAAGTGGCAGAATTTTTATTTAATTTAATCAACAAAGAATTAAGCAGAGTATTTGTAGGCTGATCAAAGGGGTCTGAGGTATAGTTTGGGGATTTTGGAAGTCCACTTGAAAGAAACATTTCCCTAGCACACAGCTACCTAGCACAAAGCTACTTGGCCTTCCTGTTGTAATCAAACTCTCACAACCCGGGACAAGTGATATAATACACCTTTCAGATACAAGAATATAATAAGAAAGTTTACACCTCAAACTAGGCTTCTTGTTTACTGGATATGTATCTTGGGTATAGAACAAGAAGGAGTTTTCAGATAATGAAAGATTGACGTGAAAGTGTTAGTAACAAATCTGAGATAATGAGTTGTATTTATAGGCAAAGTTCTAACAGATTTATTTTCAAACATAGGATAAGATAGATAAGATTTGAAAGCAAGTTTGTTTGAAAATATTTGAATGAAACTTGAGAAACTAATCTGTTAGTTATTTGAAAAAGATAAACTAAGTAAAAGATAAGTCTTGAAAGATTCAAACTTAGTTTATAAGATAGGATGGGTTTGTTTAAGATAAGGTTTATCCAGATAAACAAGATTTACACAAACCCTAACAACCTAATACTAAACCTGCGGGATAAACTCTTGAAAGAGCTGCTGCAATCTGATAAGCAATGTTGAATCAGTCTTGTTGCATTATTCCATTCTGTTTATCTGCATTCTGTTGATGAAAGATCTTATCATCATAAACCCCAACAATTAACATTCTCCCCCTTTTATGATGATGACAAATTGTTCCCCCTAACAAAAAACACTTAAAGCTCCTGGAGGTAGAAAATTAGCAACAACAGAAAATAACAAGTATAATATGAATACAACAATGTGAATGAAACAGTAAGAAATGTTAAGGATGAATGAGACAATATGCATATAAGATATAAAACACACAAATGAGACAATCTCAATTATATATAAAACTAAGAAACCCAAAGAACAACCCACCCATTCAACCAGGGTGTCCAGTTGTCTTTTAAAACAATTAAAATCATTCATCAATCATCAAACAATCTCAAACAAGCATCATAGTCTTAAAAACAAGAAACCACATAGAAGAACCAAAGTCTTAAAACTTTAAACAAAACCACAGAAACATGCATCCAGAATTTCTCCCCCTTCATCATCGTAAAAGGCTTAGTCTGAATCATCATCAATGTTGACTGGAGTCTTCCCTTTTCCTTTGCCCGAGCCCGAAGCTTTATCTTTGGCAGATGGAAAGACAGGAGCAGAACCATATTCTGAGAAAAGCTTATCAAAAGCATCTTGAGCTGGTGCCTTTCCGTCCCATTCACGAAGCCAGACAAAGATCTTTTCTTTGTATTCTTCTCTGGTCATGCCGAAAACCAAAGGTGGAGGGATGGCAGGAAGTGGCAGAGGAGCAGTGATTTCTTCTAAAGTACAATCGCCAACCCAGTCTCATTTCTTATGCCAGTACATCTTACTCTTGTCCTGCATAGCGTACAGCTGCTGTGACACAAACTTCGTCTCGGACCCAAGCTTGAAAAACAACTTTACAAACGCTTTTTCCCAGGCCTTGGCCGAGGAAATCATCCCTTCTTGTAGAGTCTCAAACTCAAAGTCTATTGTTTTGGCTAACTTGACATCAGAAGCATGCGAAACAGATAGCTTTGCATTGATTGAATCCAAGGAAGAATAAACAAACTTACGAAATAACTCAAATGAAGCATGCATCATACTAACCTGTGAGGTTAGCGAAACCAAAGTCTCGACAGACGCAAAGTGTTGATTAAGATTAGCCAAAGTGGCAGAATTTTTATTTAATTTAATCAATAAAGAATTAAGCAGAGTATTTGTAGGCTGATCAAAGGGGTCTGAGGTATAGTTTGGGGATTTTGGAAGTCCACTTGAAAGAAACATTTCCCTAGCACACAGCTACCTAGCACAAAGCTACTTGGCCTTCCTGTTGTAATCAAACTCTCACAACCCGGGACAAGTGATATAATACACCTTTCAGATACAAGAATATAATAAGAAAGTTTACACTTCAAACTAGGCTTCTTGTTTACTGGATATGTATCTTGGGTATAGAACAAGAAGGAGTTTTCAGATAATGAAAGATTGACGTGAAAGCGTTAGTCACAAATCTGAGATAATGAGTTGTATTTATAGGCAAAGTTCTAACAGATTTATTTTCAAACAAAGGATAAGATAGATAAGATTTGAAAGCAAGTTTGTTTGAAAATATTTGAATGAAACTTGAGAAACTAATCTGTTAGTTATTTGAAAAAGATAAACTAAGTAAAAGATAAGTCTTGAAAGATTCAAACTTAGTTTATAAGATAGGATGGGTTTGTTTAAGATAAGGTTTATCCAGATAAACAAGATTTACACAAACCCTAACAACCTAATACTAAACCTGTGGGATAAACTCTTGAAAGAGCTGCTGCAATCTGATAAGCAATGTTGAATTAGTCTTGTTGCATTATTCCATTCTGTTTATCTGCATTCTGTTGATGAAAGATCTTATCATCATAAACCCCAACAATTAACATTCTCCCCCTTTTATGATGATGACAAATTGTTCCCCCTAACAAAAAACACTTAAAGCTCCTGGAGGTAGAAAATTAGCAACAACAGAAAATAACAAGTATAATATGAATACAACAATGTGAATGAAACAGTAAGAAATGTTAAGGATGAATGAGACAATATGCATATAAGATATAAAACACACAAATGAGACAATCTCAATTATATATAAAACTAAGAAACTCAAAGAACAACCCACCCATTCAACCAGGGTGTCTAGTTGTCTTTTAAAACAATTAAAATCATTCATCAATCATCAAACAATCTCAAACAAGCATCATAGTCTTAAAAACAAGAAACCACATAGAAGAACCAAAGTCTTAAAACTTTAAACAAAACCACAGAAACATGCATCCAGAATTTCTCCCCCTTCATCATCATAAAAGGCTTAGTCTGAATCATCATCAATGTTGACTGGAGTCTTCCCTTTTCCTTTGCCCGAGCCCGAAGCTTTATCTTTGGCAGATGGAAAGACAGGAGTAGAACCATATTCTGAGAAGAGCTTATCAAAAGCATCTTGAGCTGGTGCCTTTCCGTCCCATTCACGAAGCCAGACAAAGATCTTTTCTTTGTATTCTACTCTGGTCATGCCGAAAACCAAAGGTGGAGGGATGGCAGGAAGTGGCAGAGGAGCAGTGATTTCTTCTAAAGTACAATCGCCAACCCAGTCTCATTTCTTATGCCAGTACATCTTACTCTTGTCCTGCATAGCGTACAGCTGCTGTGACAAAAACTTCGTCTCGGACCCAAGCTTGAAAAACAACTTTACAAACGCTTTTTCCCAGGCCTTGGCAGAGGAAATCATCCCTTCTTGTAGAGTCCCAAACTCAAAGTCTATTGTTTTGGCTAACTTGACATCAGAAGCATGCGAAACAGATAGCTTTGCATTGATTGAATCCAAGGAAGAATAAACAAACTTACGAAATAACTCAAACGAAGCATGCATCATACTAACCTGTGAGGTTAGCGAACCCAAAGTCTCAACAGACGCAAAGTGTTGATTAAGATTAGCCAAAGTGGCATAATTTTTATTTAATTTAATCAACAAAGAATTAAGCAGAGTATTTGTAGGCTGATCAAAGGGGTCTGAGGTATAGTTTGGGGATTTTGGAAGTCCACTTGAAAGAAACATTTCCCTAGCACACAGCTACCTAGCACAAAGCTACTTGGCCTTCCTGTTGTAATCAAACTCTCACAACCCGGGACAAGTGATATAATACACCTTTCAGATACAAGAATATAATAAGAAAGTTTACACCTCAAACTAGGCTTCTTGTTTACTGGATATGTATCTTGGGTATAGAACAAGAAGGAGTTTTCAGATAATGAAAGATTGACGTGAAAGCGTTAGTCACAAATCTGAGATAATGAGTTGTATTTATAGGCAAAGTTCTAACAGATTTATTTTCAAACAAAGGATAAGATAGATAAGATTTGAAAGCAAGTTTGTTTGAAAATATTTGAATGAAACTTGAGAAACTAATCTGTTAGTTATTTGAAAAAGATAAACTAAGTAAAAGATAAGTCTTGAAAGATTCAAACTTAGTTTATAAGATAGGATGGGTTTGTTTGAGATAAGGTTTATCCAGATAAACAAGATTTACACAAACCCTAACAACCTAATACTAAACCTGCGGGATAAACTCTTGAAAGAGCTGTTGCAATCTGATAAGCAATGTTAAATCAGTCTTGTTGCATTATTCCATTCTGTTTATCTGCATTCTGTTGTTGAAAGATCTTATCATCATAAACCCAAACAATTAACATTCTCCCCCTTTTATGATGATGACAAATTGTTCCCCCTAACAAAAAACACTTAAAGCTCCTGGAGGTAGAAAATTAGCAACAACAGAAAATAACAAGTTTAATATGAATGCAACAATGTGAATGAAATAGTAAGAAATGTTAAGAATGAATGAGACAATATGCATATAAGATATAAAACACATAAATGAGACAATCTCAATTATATATAAAACTAAGAAACCCAAAGAACAACCCACCCATTCAACCAGGGTGTCTAGTTGTCTTTTAAAACAATTAAAATCATTCATCAATCATCAAACAATCTCAAACAAGCATCATAGTCTTAAAAACAAGAAACCACATAGAAGAACCAAAGTCTTAAAACTTTAAACGAAACCACAGAAATATGCATCCAGAATTTCTCCCCCTTCATCATCGTAAAAGGCTTAGTCTGAATCATCATCGATGTTGACTGGAGCCTTCCCTTTTCCTTTGCCCGAGCCCGAAGCTTTATCCTTGGCAGATGGAAAGACAGGAGCAGAACCATATTCTGAGAAAAGCTTATCAAAAGCATCTTGAGCTGGTGCCTTTCCGTCCCGTTCACGAAGCCAGTCAAAGATCTTTTCTTTGTAGTCTTCTCTGGTCATGCCGAAAACCGAAGGTGGAGGGATGGCAGGAAGTGGCAGAGGAGCAGTGATTTCTTCTAAAGTACAATCGCCAATCCAGTCTCCTTTCTTATGCCAGTACATCTTACTCTTATCCTGCATAGCGTACAGCTGCTGTGACACAAACTTCGTCTCGGACCAAAGCTTGAAAAACAACTTTACAAACTCTTTTTCCCTGGCCTTGGCCGAGGAAATCATCCCTTCTTGTAGAGTCCCAAACTCAAAGTCTGTTGTTTTGGCCAACTTTACATCAGAAGCATGCAAAACAGATAGCTTTGCATTGATTGAATCCAAGGAAGAATAAACAAACTTACGAAATAACTCAAACGAAGCATGCATCATACTAACCTGTGAGGTTAGCGAACCCAAAGTCTCAACAGACGCAAAGTGTTGATTAAGATTAGCCAAAGTGGCAGAATTTTCATTTAATTTAATCAACAAAGATTAAGCAGAGTATTTGTAGGCTGATCAAAGGGGTCTGAGGTATAGTTTGGGGATTTTGGAAGTCCACCAACGTGCCTATGAGTTTCATCAGAAAACAATTTATTTGACTCCGCAACAAATAAATTATTTGCTGTTAAAATAGACAAATCAAACAACGTACTAATTTTCTCAGATTCAATAGAAGAAACAGAGACACAAAAATACCGAAACACTTTAGACAATAGTGCAGGATAAGGCAAGTGCATCGACTCATGAGTCGAGCAATGGTGCATATTTTTCATAATCAGGGAAGACACATCACAAGGAACCTTTTTGACAAACATAGAAATTAAAATCCAATCTTGAAAAGTGATTCGATCTCGACCACTTTTACGAGGCAACAAATTTGTATGAACAGTTTAAAAACCAAAAGAGAGAGTGGAGTTAAATCTGATACCGATGGTTTTATGGAAACATCAACAAAGTTCTCGCCAACAATAGCTTTGAGTTGTTCCTCATAATGAATCCCCGGAACATCAACAAACGCCTGGTATGTTGTGAAAGTACACACCCCTTGATCTGACAAGCCTCCAATTCTGCCAAGAGCATCAGCCTTGAAAATGACAGGAGTTCCTCGAACATTGAAAAACACAATGCCTTCTGAAAGTAATTGAAAATTTGCATAGAACTCACGGACAAGCTCTGGGTATATAACTTCTTCCGGTGACAATAGCGATTCACACCCTTGGAACTTGAACAAATCATACACGCCAACTCGGGTTAACAACTCAATATCACAAATCCGCTCTTTAAGAATAAGCTTTTTTAAGATTTTGGAGCCGCTTTCTTTTACATGTCTGTCAAACGAATCAGGAGATGCTTCACTTGACGCTTCGGAAACAACGGTAGCAACACGACGATGCTTCGAACCAGACAAACTAGCGGTCGGGGTTTGATTAGCGGTGGATCTCGAACGACGGGCCATTGGAGAGAAGTTTTAGGGTTAAGAGAGAAAAGGAGAGGATTTTGAAAGAGAGTGAAAGAGTAGAATGAAGAAAACGAAAAGATTAAGAAAGAGGGTTTAAAAAGAAGTAGGAACTGAAGAGTTAGATATGGAAGAGGAAGTGAACAGGTGCAAGACAGAAGTGATGTATTGAAAGAACAATACATGCACAAAAAATGAGGAAGTGTTAAATTTAATCAAAAGATATCCTAAATCTATTGGCAATAAACATGCAACAACACACGGACTAAAAAGTAAAAAAAAATACTAATAATTATATAAACAGATAAACAAATATAACAAACAAATAAGCACATGTAACAGTTAATAATTAATCATTAAAAATAAAAATTAATTACATAAAATTACACAAAATAACGTAATAAATTAGAGAGAACACATACCTAATTCAGGACGAATTATACAAAATCTATCTTCAGCTAAGGGCTCAGTGGAGATATCTGCACGCTGTTTCCCAGTAGATATATAAATAAGCTCTATATTACCTTTAGAAACATTATCTCATAGAAAATGGTGACGAACATCAATATGCTTAGTACGAGAATGTATGACAGGATTTTTAGAGATATTAATTGCAGAGGTATTATCACAATAAATAGGAATATTTGAGTAAGAAATACCAAAATCCTGCAATGTTTGTTGCATCCATAAAATTTGAGCACAGCAACTTCCAGCTGCAATGTACTCTCCTTCAGCTGTAGAAAGAGCTACTAAAGTTTGCTTTTTACTATGTTATACAACTAAACAATCTCCTAAAAATTCACAAGCACCACTTGTGCTTTTTCTATCAACCTGTGACCCTGCATAGTCAACATCTGAAAAACCGATTAAGTCAAAGGAAGAGGAGCTTGGATAAAATAATCCCAAGTCACTCGTACCTTTTAAATATTTAAAAATACGTTTAACGGCATTCAAATGAGATTCTTTAGGTTGAGATTGAAAACGAGCACACAAGCATACACTATACATAATGTCAGGTCGAGAGGTAGTTAAATATAATAATAAACCAATCATACCTCGAAATTTAGTGACATCTACAGGTGTACCTTGTTCATCTTTTGAAAGCTTAACTGAAGTACTCATCGGAGTTGATTTAGGTGTGACATGATCAAGTACAAATCTTTTAAGTAAATCCTTAATGTACTTGCCTTGGTGAATAAATATTCCTGCATTAGACTGATTAATTTGCAAACCTAGGAAGTACTGCAATTCACCCATCAAACTCATATCGAATTCTTATGCATGCAATCAGAAAACCACTTACACAGAGATTCATTAGAAGATCCAAATACTATATCATCAACATAAACTTAAACTAAAAGAAAGTTATCATGTTTATGAAAAATAAAGAGAGTTAGATATCCTAACAATTTTAGACTTTTCCATGCATCCAGATAAGTCACCAGGTCCACATGGGTTGGACCCAGAATTTTTCAAACTTATTGGAATATTATTAGAAGATATGTTGTTCAATTTTGTCTGACTTTCTTTGATACAGAACATGAGAACATGGCCAAGGGAACTAAATCTTACGCTTGTACATCTTATTTCCATTGTTAAACAAATGAAAAATATGAAAGATCTTCGACCTATCTCTCTTAATAATGTTCTGATGCGTATATTGTCTAAGGTTCTGGAGAATAAGTTGAAACTATGTTTAAATTCGATAGTGTCTAACAAACAGAGTACTTTTAATGAAGGGAGGCTATTAACTGATAATGCAATGATTGCATTTGAAGTCATATGGGAAACAGGTCCTGGCTGGGTTAAAAATTGATATTTTTGAGGAATAAGATAGGTTAGAATGAAGATTTATTAAACAAATGCTGCATAAATTTGGTTTCCACTCGGCGTGGATTTCTAGGATTATGACATGTGTTCAAAAAGTCTCATATAGTTTTGTACACATTAGTGGAATTTTCGGTGATGTGCATTCGCAACGGTGACTTCGACATGGAGATCCAATCTCTCCCTACTTGTAAAAAATGGTGAGTACAAAATATAAGTGATATAAATGATAATTAAATAATTTTAATATATTTTTGTAAGGATTAATTATTTGTTGAAAACATATTCTCATTATAAAATCGTCACAAATGAAGTTACAAACTTATAATTTTTTGCATAAATGATTACTTTGTATAATTATTATAATATTTTTTTAAAAAAAAAAAGAAAATTGACCAACTCTAATATAACCGGTAGATTCAAATTATAACAGAAAACTATAAAGTTGGTATGAAATTTAACTAGTCATTTTCTACCATTTGTTAGTTAAAAAAAATGCTTAGTGGGCCCCTAATAGTCATTTGTTACCAAACTCCATAGAAATGATGAATTACTTAAAACCTTGGCCAAACTTAGTAGAATATACTCCCGCCCATAACCCATGTCATTTTGTTAGGAAATGAATAACACATAGAGGGGGGGTGAATGTGTTTTACTGTTTTTAGGCTTTTCTTGAATATTTTTGGTTGAACAGAGTAAATTAATTCTTGTAGTGAAATGTGTTCATGCAGAATTTAAGCTTGCAGAAAATAAAGAACACAGATCTTCAAAACTCACTTAATTTTATATTAAAATTAAGACTGTTTTGCTACAAAATTTCTAGGCTCTTTGTTGATAAAGAGCTTAGCTTCTTCTTGAGAGTGTTACAAGAAATTTGATCTAAATTGTTACAACTGGCTAAAGGACCAGTGTTAACTTTATAACTTAGTTAACTGCTTGTTTACAAAGTGGATAATGAGATATGCTATTAGCTTTTCTAAACTGTCACTTGTCATTTCTATTTATAGAAAAGTAGATCTTCCATTTCTGGCTTAGCATATCTTTAGCATCCTGTGTTCACTTTGATCTTCCTCTGTCAGTTAATCTTTACCATTGATCTTGCACATTCTTCAAGCTGCTTTTTATAGACTTGTCAATCCAGCTGTTGGATTATTTGTTGATTGTTTATCTTGGATATTAAACTGATATGCAATTTTGTACTTTGAGATTGTACCTCGAGATCTCGAGTTTAGGTCTATAGAACACTTGACATCTCGATAAGTATATTGGCTTATCGAGATCTCTAGTACTCTATATTTAGTTTGGCTTGTAGAGGTCTTCAGTTCTCTACAAGTGATTTTAGTCTTGTCGAGATCTCTATTCTTCACATCTTCACTTTGACTTATCGATAACTCTTAGTTCCCTAGTGGCTTCTTGACTTGTCGATATCTCAGAGTTCTATGGTCAAATTACCTTGTCGATATCTCAGAGTTTTCTAGTGATCCTTAACTTCTCGATATCTCTGAGTTCTCTAGTGAATTTTGACTTATCGATATCACTGAGTTCTCTAGTGGAACTTGACTTATCGATAACTCAGAGTTCTCTAATGAATGTAGACTTGTCGATAACTCTGAGTTCTCTAGTGAAGAAATGACTTGTCGATATCTCCAATCTTCATGTCTTCAATTTGGCTTGTCGATATCTTTCTGAGTTCTCTAGTAGCTTTCCTGAGTTCTCTAGTAGCTTTCCTGACTTCTCGATAAGCCATTCTGGAGATCTCGAATGACTTCTCTATAACATTAAATCTGTGACTTGTAGAGATCTTAACTTAGAGTATTTTTCTCCAAACAGATTTATTCAACTCCAAGCTTCTTCAAAATTCTTCTGAGGCATGATCTTCTTTATCTTCTTCCAGATAGAATCCTTATGCTTGATACTGTTTTAGGAAAAAGACTCTAGTCTGCTCCTTTGCATTTTTACAGACTTTAAGTGTTGCAAGTACAAAATATAAATTAAGATAACAATAAAACTTACTTAGGGTTGACAAAATGTCTTAGTCTTGTTAAAGTACAGGCATGTTTTTTACAACACATTTTAACTTTTTTCATGTAAAATTCATAATGTTACATATATGTTTAAAATATTTATTTTTTTGAATTAAAGTTTAATATTTATAATTTTATTCAAAAAAAGAAATTCGAAAAGTAATTTGTGAACATATCCTCTTTATTCATCTTAAAATAATAATGGAATTGTATTTTGATACATATTTGACAAAATAATATCTTTTTGTACTAGTACGCCTTTTGTGCTTGTCACTGGTAGCAAGAAAATACAAAGTCGGTTCACGTTGCCGGTTTCCATTCCTACTGACCTTGTGGAAAGACCCAAAATTTATTAGAAAACTTTTTTATTGAAAATTTTGAGTTAAAAAGCATGTTTATAAATATAAGCATGGTTTACAATAATAAATTTTTATTACAACTGAAATTAATAAAAGTTTTGATTATAATTACGTCAAAGTACATATGGTCAAGTCAAACAACTTATATGCTAGACACTATGAGTTGTATTTCTCATGGAATGTCTTCCCAATCTAGATTTTTCCCAATCAACCAGTGGATGAAATATGGTATATGTAGTTTTACCCACAATTTAGTGTCATTTTTACATTTTCAAATCAAATTGAGTAATAATTAAATAAAAATCAACAATCATATTATCATTCACTTTAATTCTTATGTTTAAATAAACAAAGAAATTAGTAAATATTTTTAAAAATCTTATCATTTTTCAAATACGTATAAATTGTTTGTCAAAAATTTTTGTATCGTATCTTATACCTCTAGAAATTCAATTTGATTAAATATTGTTATGTAAACATTAATTTGTACATGACAATTAATTTCTACATTATAGCCGACATGTTTTTTAGACTTAAATCTATTGTAATAGTAATATTATCATTGTTAGTAAGGGTTGTAGTTGTACATATATTATTGTTAATTAAGGTCAGTATGTGATTTATATATAATCAAATTTAAAATTTTCGATAAAATGTCATTTTTAAGTTATGTTTTTTATACAATACTTACGACTTAATTTTTACAATGTCATTTTATTTACCATACAAAATAAATTAGGGTAATACTTATTTAGACTTGTACATCCACATCCAATTAATTTATATAATACATGGAGCACACTATGTTGAATCAAAAATTTGAACTATATTGGGCTCACTGAAACCTATTATATACAATTGGGCCTCCAAAATAGAGAAAATAAAAAATGTAGGTAAAACCCTAATATAACCACAAGAGGCCGACTTAAAAACAAAATAAACTTGTACATGGCTATGAAATAGTGTTTTGATATTATTTATATTTTGTGTGAAAGAGTGTTTTGGTGATCTAAGGTTAAACACATCTTCAAATGAATTGGTGCAGGATTAAGTGGACAAGATTTGGAGATTATCATCAATTGATGTTGTTTAACAAGGGTAAGGTAATAATTTATATTTTCCTATTTCTTCATTTCCCTTTCTTAAGTGTTTTTTGCACAAACTTTTGTTAAAAATTAAAACACTGCAATAAGTATCCCATTTTTCTTGTATATATTGATGTGGATTGACATGAAATGCCATTTGTATTTGTTTTTAAATGATCTTGATATCAAGAATTATCCCTTTCAAGATTATATGTCAAATTTAAGAAAAAGAATTTAGTTACATTTGTAATAACTTTTTTGTTCCTCATAAATAATCAAATACATGATATACTAAAAAAATGAAAATTTATAGATAAGAAGCCCAAATATTATTTATATTTTATCTTCATATTTATTTGATTACACTGTTAAATTTATTTTATATTTCTGTGTGAAAATTTTTTAGAGACATATGCAGAGGAATTATATTTTTCTTGCTATTTGCAACAAGTTCCACAAACAATGAAGAAAGTGTTCCAAGTCCCTTCTTTTTCTCCTCTTCATCAATCTACTTGTGTAAGCTTTCTTTGTTCTTTTTTAACTTTTACTATGCAAATATATAGCATAAATATAATGTAGATAGTACAAGTGAAGCCCCATCACTATTTAACTTTATATTACATGACACATGGTTGAAAATGAGATTTCTTACTTGATAAAGATGTAGGCTCTATTTGGGACAAATTATAGTGTTGTAAAAACTTATATTTCAATACATAAACAGGTAGGCAGGCTAACCATTTTCAGCCATAAGCTTATATTTGAATGGAGCTGACACTGAAAAAGTTTAAGATGCACTGAGGGTGCTTGACATTGTCTTGAGACAGCAAGCGGCTAAAAGGTATCCAGACGACCAGAACTAATTAAGAAACTTGCACTTTGAAATGATGCATTGCTTACTGTTATGAATGTGGAATATGCAGGGATTGCCTTTTGGTGAGGCAGTCATTTTTCCATGACGACTCTAGGATGCTTACTAGTGTTGGAGGAGGGGTTTCTGCTTGTCGTGGTCTCCATTCTAGTTTTCGTCCTACTCAGGGAGGATTGTCACTCAATTTAGGTAAGGATGCTATATTTTTTCTGCCTAACCCCGTTTTCAAGATTATATCTCTAAAACACTTATTTCACTTGACTCCCTTATTTCACTTGATGCCCACTTACTCATTCATTTTTTCAGACGTGTCAACGACCATGATCCTTACTCCTGGGCCTGTAATTGATTTCCTGAGAGCCAATCAGGGTATACAGGATGCTCGTAGAATAGACTGGATTAAGGTAATTCATGAAATGACACCTGAAAAACCTGCATTGTGCTTCTTTTTTTGTGTCTATTAAATTGTGCTTTTACAAATGCAACAGGCCAAGAAAATGCTGAGAAACATGAGAGTCAAGGCCACGCATAGCAACCGAGAATTTAAGATAAAAGGGTTGAGTGAGAAGCCTTGCAATGAGCTATAGTAAGTTGTTTAATTTTTTTAATTCATCCTTTTCTAATGTTCAAAATGAAGAGGCCTGTCTGTGAATTGATTCTCACTTTGTTTCTTTCTGTTTGAAGTTTCACATTGAAAGAAAAACCTGGAGATACCGGTAGCCGTGGTGAAGTGAAGCCTAAGGAGATTACAGTTTATGAATACTTTAGAAGACATCTGAATTTGGAACTTAGAACTTCTGCGTACTTTCCGTGCATTGATGTTGGTAAACCCAGCAAACCTATTTATCTCCCATTGGCGGTGAGTAAACATGATTGAGATATTTTTGCATATTTAGTTTCTTTATCTTCTAATTTTGTTTTTACTTGAAGCGATTGATTTTTTGCCTGTTGTAATTTTTAGTTCTGTAGCCTGGTCTCCCTTCAGCGATATACAAAATTACTATCTTCTGTGCAAATAGCCTCTGTGTCATTGGTGGTAACTTTAATAATGGCATCAGCGGTGGTAGCATTGGTGATATCTCCAATCTTCATGTCTTCAATTTGGCTTGTCGATATCTTTCTGAGTTCTCTAGTAGCTTTCCTGACTTCTCGATAAGCCATTCTGGAGTTCTCGAATGACTTCTCTATAACATTAAATCTGTGACTTGTAGAGATCTTGACTTGGAGTATTTTTCTCCAAACAGATTTATTCAACTCCAAGCTTCTTCAAAATTCTTCTGAGGCATGATCTTCTTGATCTTCTTCTAGATAGAATCCTTATGCTTGATACTGTTTTAGGAAAAAGACTCAAGTCTGCTCCTTTGCATTTTTACAGACTTTAAGTGTTGCAAGTACAAAATATAAATTAAGATAACAATAAAACTTACTTAGGGTTGACAAAATGTCTTAGTTTTGTTAAAGTACAGGCATGTCTTTTACAACACATTTTAACTTTTTTCATGTAAAATTCATAATGTTACATATCTGTTTAAAATATTTATTTTTTTGAATTAAAGTTTAATATTTATAATTTTATTCAAAAAAGAAATTCGAAAAGTAATTTGTGAACATATTTTCTTTATTCATCTTAAAATAATAATGGAATTGTATTTTGGTACATATTTGACAAAATAATATCTTTTTGTACTAGTAGGCCTTTTGTGCTTGTCACTGGTAGCAAGAAAGTACAAAGTCGGTTCACGTTGCCGGTTTCCATTTCCTACTGACCTTGTGGAAAGACCCAAAATTTATTAGAAAACTTTTTTATTGAAAATTTTGAGTTAAAAAGCATGTTTATAAATATAAGCATGGTTTACAATAATAAATTTTTATTACAATTGAAATTAATAAAAGTTTTGATTATAATTACGTCAAAGTACATATGGTCAAGTCAAACAACTTATATGCTAGACACTATGAGTTGTATTTCTCATGGAATGTCTTCCCAATCTAGATTTTTCCCAATCAACCAGTGGATGAAATATGGTATATGTAGTTTTACCCACAATTTAGTGTCATTTTTACATTTTCAAATCAAATTGACTAATAATTAAATAAAAATCAACAATCATATTATCATTCACTTTAATTCTTATGTTTAAATAAACAAAGAAATTAGTAAATATTTTTAAAAACCTTATCATTTTTCAAATATGTATAAATTGTTTGTCAAAAATTTTGTATCGTATCTTATACCTCTAGAAATTCAATTTGATTAAATATTGTTATGTAAACATTAATTTGTACATGACAATTAATTTCTACATTATAGCGACATGTTTTTTAGACTTAAATCTATTGTAATAGTAATATTATCCTTGTTAGTAAGGGTTGTAGTTGTACATATATTATTGTTAATTGAGGTCAGTATGTGATTTATATATAATCAAATTTAAAATTTTCGATAAAATGTCATTTTTAAGTTATGTTTTTTATACAATACTTACTACTTAATTTTTACAATGTCATTTTATTTACCATACAAAATAAATTAGGGTAATACTTATTTAGACTTGTACATCCACATCCAATTAATTTATATAATACATGGAGCACACTATGTTGAATCAAAAATTTAAACTATATTCGGCCCACTGAAACATATTATATACAATTGGGCCTCCAGAATAGAGAAAATAAAAAATGTAGGTAAAACCCTAATATAACCACAAGCGGCCGACTTAAAAACAAAATAAACTTGTACATGGCTATGAAATAGTGTTTTGGTATTATTTATATTTTGTGTGAAAGAGTGTTTTGGTGCTGTAAGGTTAAACACATCTTCAAATGAATTGGTGCAGGATTAAGTGGACAAGATTTGCAGATTATCATGAATTGATATTGTTTAACAAGGGTAAGGTAATAATTTATATTTTCCTATTTCTTTATTTCCCTTTCTTATGTGTTTTTTGCACAAACTTTTGTTAAAAATTAAAACACTGCAATAAGTATCCCATTTTTCTTGTATATATGGATGTGGATTGACATGAAATGCCATTTGTATTTGTTTTTAAATGATCTTGATATCAAGAATAATCCCTTTCAAGATTATATGTCAAATTTAAGAAAAAGAATTTAGTTACATTTGTAATAACTTTTTTGTTCCTCATAAATAATCAAATACATGATATACTAAAAAAATGAAAATTTATAGATAAGAAGCCCACATATTATTTATATTTTATCTTCATATTTGTTTGATTACACTATTAAATTTATTTTATGTTTATGTGTGAAAATTTTTTAGAGACATATGCAGAGGAATTATATTTTTCTTGCTATTTGCAACAAGTTCCACAAACAATGAAGAAAGTGCTCCAAGTCCCTTCTTTTTCTCCTCTTCATCAATCTACTTGTGTAAGCTTTCTTTGTTCTTTTTTAACTTTTACTATGCAAATATATAGCATAAATATAAATGTAGATAGTACAAGTGAAGCCCCATCACTATTTAACTTTATATTACATGACACATGGTTGAAAATGAGATTTCTTACTTGATAAAGATGTAGGCTCTATTTGGGACAAATTATAGTGTTGTAAAAACTTATATTTCAATACATAAACAGGTAGGCAGGCTAACCATTTTCAGCCATAAGCTTATATTTGAATGGAGCTGACACTGAAAAAGTTTAAGATGCACTGAGGGTGCTTGACATTGTCTTGAGACAGCAAGCGGCTAAAAGGTATCCAGACGACCGGAACTAATTAAGAAACTTGCACTTTGAAATGATGCATTGCTTACTGTTATGAATGTGGAATATGCAGGGATTGCCTTTTGGTGAGGCAGTCATTTTTCCATGACGACTCTAGGATGCTTACTAGTGTTGGAGGAGGGGTTTCTGCTTGTCGTGGTCTCCATTCTAGTTTTCGTCCTACTCAGGGAGGATTGTCACTCAATTTAGGTAAGGATGCTATATTTTTTTCTGCCTAACCCCGTTTTCAAGATTATATCTCTAAAACACTTATTTCACTTGACTCCCTTATTTCACTTGATGCCCACTTACTCATTCATTTTTTCAGACGTGTCAACGACCATGATCCTTACTCCTGGGCCTGTAATTGATTTCCTGAGAGCCAATCAGGGTATACAGGATGCTCGTAGAATAGACTGGATTAAGGTAATTCATGAAATGACACCTGAAAAACCTGCATTGTGCTTCTTCTTTTTTGTCTATTAAATTGTGCTTTTACAAATGCAACAGGCCAAGAAAATGCTGAGAAACATGAGAGTCAAGGCCACGCATAGCAACCGAGAATTTAAGATAAAAGGGTTGAGTGAGAAGCCTTGCAATGAGCTATAGTAAGTTGTTTAATTTTTTTAATTCATCCTTTTCTAATGTTCAAAATGAAGAGGCCTGTCTGTGAATTGATTCTCACTTTGTTTCTTTCTGTTTGAAGTTTCACATTGAAAGAAAAACCTGGAGATACCGGTAGCCGTGGTGAAGTGAAGCCTAAGGAGATTACAGTTTATGAATACTTTAGAAGACATCTGAATTTGGAACTTAGAACTTCTGCGTACTTTCCGTGCATTGATGTTGGTAAACCCAGCAAACCTATTTATCTCCCATTGGCGGTGAGTAAACATGATTGAGATATTTTTGCATATTCTAGTTTCTTTATCTTCTAATTTTGTTTTTACTTGAAGCGATTGATTTTTTGCCTGTTGTAATTTTTAGTTCTGTAGCCTGGTCTCCCTTCAGCGATATACAAAATTACTATCTTCTGTGCAAATAGCCTCTGTGTCATTGGTGGTAACTTTAATAATGGCATCAGCGGTGGTAGCATTGGTGATATCTCCAATCTTCATGTCTTCAATTTGGCTTGTCGATATCTTTCTGAGTTCTCTAGTAGCTTTCCTGACTTCTCGATAAGCCATTCTGGAGTTCTCGAATGACTTCTCTATAACATTAAATCTGTGACTTGTAGAGATCTTGACTTGGAGTATTTTTCTCCAAACAGATTTATTCAACTCCAAGCTTCTTCAAAATTCTTCTGAGGCATGATCTTCTTGATCTTCTTCTAGATAGAATCCTTATGCTTGATACTGTTTTAGGAAAAAGACTCAAGTCTGCTCCTTTGCATTTTTACAGACTTTAAGTGTTGCAAGTACAAAATATAAATTAAGATAACAATAAAACTTACTTAGGGTTGACAAAATGTCTTAGTTTTGTTAAAGTACAGGCATGTCTTTTACAACACATTTTAACTTTTTTCATGTAAAATTCATAATGTTACATATCTGTTTAAAATATTTATTTTTTTGAATTAAAGTTTAATATTTATAATTTTATTCAAAAAAGAAATTCGAAAAGTAATTTGTGAACATATCATCTTTATTCATCTTAAAATAATAATGGAATTGTATTTTGGTACATATTTGACAAAATAATATCTTTTTGTACTAGTACGCCTTTTGTGCTTGTCACTGGTAGCAAGAAAGTACAAAGTCGGTTCACGTTGCCGGTTTCCATTTCCTACTGACCTTGTGGAAAGACCCAAAATTTATTAGAAAACTTTTTTATTGAAAATTTTGAGTTAAAAAGCATGTTTATAAATATAAGCATGGTTTACAATAATAAATTTTTATTACAATTGAAATTAATAAAAGTTTTGATTATAATTACGTCAAAGTACATATGGTCAAGTCAAACAACTTATATGCTAGACACTATGAGTTGTATTTCTCATGGAATGTCTTCCCAATCTAGATTTTTCCCAATCAACCAGTGGATGAAATATGGTATATGTAGTTTTACCCACAATTTAGTGTCATTTTTACATTTTCAAATCAAATTGACTAATAATTAAATAAAAATCAACAATCATATTATCATTCACTTTAATTCTTATGTTTAAATAAACAAAGAAATTAGTAAATATTTTTAAAAACCTTATCATTTTTCAAATATGTATAAATTGTTTGTCAAAAATTTTTGTATCGTATCTTATACCTCTAGAAATTCAATTTGATTAAATATTGTTATGTAAACATTAATTTGTACATGACAATTAATTTCTACATTATAGCGACATGTTTTTTAGACTTAAATCTATTGTAATAGTAATATTATCCTTGTTAGTAAGGGTTGTAGTTGTACATATATTATTGTTAATTGAGGTCAGTATGTGATTTATATATAATCAAATTTAAAATTTTCGATAAAATGTCATTTTTAAGTTATGTTTTTTATACAATACTTACTACTTAATTTTTACAATGTCATTTTATTTACCATACAAAATAAATTAGGGTAATACTTATTTAGACTTGTACATCCACATCCAATTAATTTATATAATACATGGAGCACACTATGTTGAATCAAAAATTTAAACTATATTCGGCCCACTGAAACATATTATATACAATTGGGCCTCCAGAATAGAGAAAATAAAAAATGTAGGTAAAACCCTAATATAACCACAAGCGGCCGACTTAAAAACAAAATAAACTTGTACATGGCTATGAAATAGTGTTTTGGTATTATTTATATTTTGTGTGAAAGAGTGTTTTGGTGCTGTAAGGTTAAACACATCTTCAAATGAATTGGTGCAGGATTAAGTGGACAAGATTTGCAGATTATCATGAATTGATATTGTTTAACAAGGGTAAGGTAATAATTTATATTTTCCTATTTCTTTATTTCCCTTTCTTATGTGTTTTTTGCACAAACTTTTGTTAAAAATTAAAACACTGCAATAAGTATCCCATTTTTCTTGTATATATGGATGTGGATTGACATGAAATGCCATTTGTATTTGTTTTTAAATGATCTTGATATCAAGAATAATCCCTTTCAAGATTATATGTCAAATTTAAGAAAAAGAATTTAGTTACATTTGTAATAACTTTTTTGTTCCTCATAAATAATCAAATACATGATATACTAAAAAAATGAAAATTTATAGATAAGAAGCCCACATATTATTTATATTTTATCTTCATATTTGTTTGATTACACTATTAAATTTATTTTATGTTTATGTGTGAAAATTTTTTAGAGACATATGCAGAGGAATTATATTTTTCTTGCTATTTGCAACAAGTTCCACAAACAATGAAGAAAGTGCTCCAAGTCCCTTCTTTTTCTCCTCTTCATCAATCTACTTGTGTAAGCTTTCTTTGTTCTTTTTTAACTTTTACTATGCAAATATATAGCATAAATATAAATGTAGATAGTACAAGTGAAGCCCCATCACTATTTAACTTTATATTACATGACACATGGTTGAAAATGAGATTTCTTACTTGATAAAGATGTAGGCTCTATTTGGGACAAATTATAGTGTTGTAAAAACTTATATTTCAATACATAAACAGGTAGGCAGGCTAACCATTTTCAGCCATAAGCTTATATTTGAATGGAGCTGACACTGAAAAAGTTTAAGATGCACTGAGGGTGCTTGACATTGTCTTGAGACAGCAAGCGGCTAAAAGGTATCCAGACGACCGGAACTAATTAAGAAACTTGCACTTTGAAATGATGCATTGCTTACTGTTATGAATGTGGAATATGCAGGGATTGCCTTTTGGTGAGGCAGTCATTTTTCCATGACGACTCTAGGATGCTTACTAGTGTTGGAGGAGGGGTTTCTGCTTGTCGTGGTCTCCATTCTAGTTTTCGTCCTACTCAGGGAGGATTGTCACTCAATTTAGGTAAGGATGCTATATTTTTTTCTGCCTAACCCCGTTTTCAAGATTATATCTCTAAAACACTTATTTCACTTGACTCCCTTATTTCACTTGATGCCCACTTACTCATTCATTTTTTCAGACGTGTCAACGACCATGATCCTTACTCCTGGGCCTGTAATTGATTTCCTGAGAGCCAATCAGGGTATACAGGATGCTCGTAGAATAGACTGGATTAAGGTAATTCATGAAATGACACCTGAAAAACCTGCATTGTGCTTCTTCTTTTTTGTCTATTAAATTGTGCTTTTACAAATGCAACAGGCCAAGAAAATGCTGAGAAACATGAGAGTCAAGGCCACGCATAGCAACCGAGAATTTAAGATAAAAGGGTTGAGTGAGAAGCCTTGCAATGAGCTATAGTAAGTTGTTTAATTTTTTTAATTCATCCTTTTCTAATGTTCAAAATGAAGAGGCCTGTCTGTGAATTGATTCTCACTTTATTTCTTTCTGTTTGAAGTTTCACATTGAAAGAAAAACCTGGAGATACCGGTAGCCGTGGTGAAGTGAAGCCTAAGGAGATTACAGTTTATGAATACTTTAGAAGACATCTGAATTTGGAACTTAGAACTTCTGCGTACTTTCCGTGCATTGATGTTGGTAAACCCAGCAAACCTATTTATCTCCCATTGGCGGTGAGTAAACATGATTGAGATATTTTTGCATATTCTAGTTTCTTTATCTTCTAATTTTGTTTTTACTTGAAGCGATTGATTTTTTGCCTGTTGTAATTTTTAGTTCTGTAGCCTGGTCTCCCTTCAGCGATATACAAAATTACTATCTTCTGTGCAAATAGCCTCTGTGTCATTGGTGGTAACTTTAATAATGGCATCAGCGGTGGTAGCATTGGTGATATCTCCAATCTTCATGTCTTCAATTTGGCTTGTCGATATCTTTCTGAGTTCTCTAGTAGCTTTCCTGACTTCTCGATAAGCCATTCTGGAGTTCTCGAATGACTTCTCTATAACATTAAATCTGTGACTTGTAGAGATCTTGACTTGGAGTATTTTTCTCCAAACAGATTTATTCAACTCCAAGCTTCTTCAAAATTCTTCTGAGGCATGATCTTTTTGATCTTCTTCCAGATAGAATCCTTATGCTTGATACTGTTTTAGGAAAAAGACTCAAGTCTGCTCCTTTGCATTTTTACAGACTTTAAGTGTTGCAAGTACAAAATATAAATTAAGATAACAATAAAACTTACTTAGGGTTGAAAAAATGTCTTAGTCTTGTTAAAGTACAGGCATGTCTTTTACAACACATTTTAACTTTTTTCATGTAAAATTCATAATGTTACATATCTGTTTAAAATATTTATTTTTTTGAATTAAAGTTTAATATTTATAATTTTATTCAAAAAAGAAATTCGAAAAGTAATTTGTGAACATATCCTCTTTATTCATTTTAAAATAATAATGGAATTGTATTTTGGTACATATTTGACAAAATAATATCTTTTTGTACTAGTACGCCTTTTGTGCTTGTGACTGGTAGCAAGAAAGTACAAAGTCCGGTTCACGTTGCCGGTTTCCATTTCCTACTGACCTTGTGGAAAGACCCAAAATTTATTAGAAAACTTTTTTATTGAAAATTTTGAGTTAAAAAGCATGTTTATAAATATAAGCATGGTTTACAATAATAAATTTTTATTACAATTGAAATTAATAAAAGTTTTGATTATAATTATGTCAAAGTACATATGGTCAAGTCAAACAACTTATATGCTAGACACTATGAGTTGTATTTCTCATGGAATGTCTTCCCATCTAGATTTTTCCCAATCAACCAGTGGATGAAATATGGTATATGTAGTTTTACCCACAATTTAGTGTCATTTTTACATTTTCAAATCAAATTGACTAATAATTAATAAAAATCAACAATCATATTATCATTCACTTTAATTCTTATGTTTAAATAAACAAAGAAATTAGTAAATATTTTTAAAAACCTTATCATTTTTCAAATACGTATAAATTGTTTGTCAAAAATTTTTGTATCGTATCTTATACCTCTAGAAATTCAATTTGATTAAATATTGTTATGTAAACATTAATTTGTACATGACAATTAATTTCTACATTATAGCGACATGTTTTTTAGACTTAAATCTATTGTAATAGTAATATTATCCTTGTTAGTAAGGGTTGTAGTTGTACATATATTATTGTTAATTGAGGTCAGTATGTGATTTATATATAATCAAATTTAAAATTTTCGATAAAATGTCATTTTTAAGTTATGTTTTTTATACAATACTTACTACTTAATTTTTACAATGTCATTTTATTTACCATACAAAATAAATTAGGGTAATACTTATTTAGACTTGTACATCCACATCCAATTAATTTATATAATACATGGAGCACACTATGTTGAATCAAAAATTTAAACTATATTCGGCCCACTGAAACATATTATATACAATTGGGCCTCCAGAATAGAGAAAATAAAAAATGTAGGTAAAACCCTAATATAACCACAAGCGGCCGACTTAAAAACAAAATAAACTTGTACATGGCTATGAAATAGTGTTTTGGTATTATTTATATTTTGTGTGAAAGAGTGTTTTGGTGCTGTAAGGTTAAACACATCTTCAAATGAATTGGTGCAGGATTAAGTGGACAAGATTTGCAGATTATCATGAATTGATATTGTTTAACAAGGGTAAGGTAATAATTTATATTTTCCTATTTCTTTATTTCCCTTTCTTATGTGTTTTTTGCACAAACTTTTGTTAAAAATTAAAACACTGCAATAAGTATCCCATTTTTCTTGTATATATGGATGTGGATTGACATGAAATGCCATTTGTATTTGTTTTTAAATGATCTTGATATCAAGAATAATCCCTTTCAAGATTATATGTCAAATTTAAGAAAAAGAATTTAGTTACATTTGTAATAACTTTTTTGTTCCTCATAAATAATCAAATACATGATATACTAAAAAAATGAAAATTTATAGATAAGAAGCCCACATATTATTTATATTTTATCTTCATATTTGTTTGATTACACTATTAAATTTATTTTATGTTTATGTGTGAAAATTTTTTAGAGACATATGCAGAGGAATTATATTTTTCTTGCTATTTGCAACAAGTTCCACAAACAATGAAGAAAGTGCTCCAAGTCCCTTCTTTTTCTCCTCTTCATCAATCTACTTGTGTAAGCTTTCTTTGTTCTTTTTTAACTTTTACTATGCAAATATATAGCATAAATATAAATGTAGATAGTACAAGTGAAGCCCCATCACTATTTAACTTTATATTACATGACACATGGTTGAAAATGAGATTTCTTACTTGATAAAGATGTAGGCTCTATTTGGGACAAATTATAGTGTTGTAAAAACTTATATTTCAATACATAAACAGGTAGGCAGGCTAACCATTTTCAGCCATAAGCTTATATTTGAATGGAGCTGACACTGAAAAAGTTTAAGATGCACTGAGGGTGCTTGACATTGTCTTGAGACAGCAAGCGGCTAAAAGGTATCCAGACGACCGGAACTAATTAAGAAACTTGCACTTTGAAATGATGCATTGCTTACTGTTATGAATGTGGAATATGCAGGGATTGCCTTTTGGTGAGGCAGTCATTTTTCCATGACGACTCTAGGATGCTTACTAGTGTTGGAGGAGGGGTTTCTGCTTGTCGTGGTCTCCATTCTAGTTTTCGTCCTACTCAGGGAGGATTGTCACTCAATTTAGGTAAGGATGCTATATTTTTTTCTGCCTAACCCCGTTTTCAAGATTATATCTCTAAAACACTTATTTCACTTGACTCCCTTATTTCACTTGATGCCCACTTACTCATTCATTTTTTCAGACGTGTCAACGACCATGATCCTTACTCCTGGGCCTGTAATTGATTTCCTGAGAGCCAATCAGGGTATACAGGATGCTCGTAGAATAGACTGGATTAAGGTAATTCATGAAATGACACCTGAAAAACCTGCATTGTGCTTCTTCTTTTTTGTCTATTAAATTGTGCTTTTACAAATGCAACAGGCCAAGAAAATGCTGAGAAACATGAGAGTCAAGGCCACGCATAGCAACCGAGAATTTAAGATAAAAGGGTTGAGTGAGAAGCCTTGCAATGAGCTATAGTAAGTTGTTTAATTTTTTTAATTCATCCTTTTCTAATGTTCAAAATGAAGAGGCCTGTCTGTGAATTGATTCTCACTTTGTTTCTTTCTGTTTGAAGTTTCACATTGAAAGAAAAACCTGGAGATACCGGTAGCCGTGGTGAAGTGAAGCCTAAGGAGATTACAGTTTATGAATACTTTAGAAGACATCTGAATTTGGAACTTAGAACTTCTGCGTACTTTCCGTGCATTGATGTTGGTAAACCCAGCAAACCTATTTATCTCCCATTGGAGGTGAGTAAACATGATTGAGATATTTTTGCATATTCTAGTTTCTTTATCTTCTAATTTTGTTTTTACTTGAAGATATTGATTTTTTGCCTGTTGTAATTTTTAGTTCTGTAGCCTGGTCTCCCTTCAGCGATATACAAAATTACTATGAAAAAGTATCGGTATGATGAAGATCCTCTCTTATATGCTTGCGGCATATCTATGGAGAAACAGCTTACCAAATTTGTTGGTCCGTCCTTACTACACCAAAGGTATTTTTGTTTCTCCTGTATATAGTTATGGTTTTTCTTGAATCAAGTAGTAATATTGTTGGCGGTGGCATTGGTGGCAGTAATTTTACTAGTCCAATTGGTGGCACTAGTAGCCGTAATCTTAGTAGTGGAATTGGTGGTGGCATTGTTGGTGGTGAAGTTCGTGCTAACTTAAACAGTGTCATTGGTGGTAACTTTAATAATGGCATCAGCGGTGGTAGCATTGGTGGTATATTGGGTAGTCTTAGTAGTGGCATTGGTGGTAGCATGACTGGCATCTTTAGTGGTACATTGGTGGTACTAGAGACGATAATATTAGTAGTGGATGTGGTGGCATTGATGGTGACATTGGTCGTGGTGCTCTTATTAGTGCAATTGGTGGCATTGGAAGCAGTAATTTTAGTAGGAGAATTAGTGGTGGTATTGTTGGTGTTGGTGTTGAAGTTCTTGCTAGTTTAAGCAGTTCCATTAATGGCCACTTTAATGATGGTATTACAGGTGGTACAATTGATGATATATTGGTTAGTCTTAGTAGTTGCATTGGTGGTGGCATTGGTGGTAACATTGCTGGTAGCTTTAGTGGTGGCATGGATAGTTGCCATAGTGATAGCATTAGTGGTATATTGGTTAGTCTTAATAGTGGCAACGGTGGTAGCATTACTGGTAGCTTAAGTGGAAACATTGGTGATCGCATGGCTGGTAGCTTTAGTGGTAGCACTGGTTGTATGTTCGGTAATATTTGGAGGTAGTGGTTTTAGTTATTGTCTTGGTGCCAGTTGCTAATGGTGAAAACCTTGATAGTGGTGGTATTGGTGGTAGTGCTTTAAATATGAGTGGTGGGCTCGTAACATTAACCCGCCTTACAGTGTTGAGCAAATACCTTCACATCAACATCAATATCAACATTATCCTAATAATTCCTTAAAACTCCTGATGTGGCTTTTTCTAATTTGGTTGCTTGTGTTACTCTCAACTCTACTATCACTTTTACGAGATGTACTTCCCAAAAGCAGCTCAGGTTCTCCAAGAAGTTCACAAAACTTACGCTCTTTAAGTGACCCTACAAATGTTTCATCTCTTACAAAATTGTATCATAAAATCCATATTTGGAGTGGTACCTCGATTATATTAGTAATTAGATTTTTGTTCATACTTTCACTAAACAATTATGAAAAATATTACAATTCTCAAACCCACAAAAGTATAGGTAATACATTTGACTGTTTGGCGGTTTCTATTTTTCGAATTTAATTCATGAACATTACTAATAGTTTTTAAGTAATGATCTAATATAACAATGAATTATGGTTAATGTCCATAGCATCAATGATAAATAGCACATATATTATTGGCATGTATCATGTAATCACATGACACACATATATATATATGTTGGTAACCTAGTAACTACAAAAAACTACAGATGTCCATCCAAATAAACTGTAATATACCATTTTATATATTATGCCGTCAAACAATTTTTTTTTCATTTCTCAATAATATTGTGTCCTGTAAAGAAATTATATTCAGCTAAGAATTGTATGCATGTATTTTATGAGAAAATAATATTGTGTAAAAAATAATGTTCTATTAAATAATTATATTTGACTTAGTATTCTATTAAAAATCATCTTCTTAATAAATTACTATTGCTATGTAAAAAGGTATTGTTATGGAAAAAGTGGAAAATTTGTAAATCATTTTAAAAACATAATATATATTTTAAATATGTATTTTTCATCCGTATAAAAGAATAATTTTTCGAAATTTAAAAAATAATAAAAAGATAAAAAATAAGGAAATGAGTTCCTTAAGAAAAAGAACAAAAAAAAGTTCAATTAGTTCATAACATGTGGTTATTATTAAAAGTTACTAGTTTCTATAATCTTCCTCTAAAATTAGTTATTAACAAGTGATTATTATTAAAACTGAAATTCGATGGTTCAATAAATAATATAATAATCTAACTGTCATGGCAAGTGGGACAGTCTCTTATGCAAATGCGACAGTCCCTTTACAAATGAGACAATGAATGGGACAGTCTCAATTAACTACAGAAATTGAAATGCTGAAATAAGAAATACAAAATGCTGAAAACTGAAAAGTAAAAACACCGGAAGGTTTCACTTGGTTCGGCCCCTACACCTAGTCTATGGCCTACATCCAAGTCCTCATGCAAACTAGCATAGAGAATATATTATATCCACTTAAAACAAAGTACTTACAAACTTTCCTTGATTACAAACTTGGCCCACTTGAAAGAAACCTTTCCCTAGCACACAGCTACCTAGCACAAAGCTACTTGGCCTTCATGTTGTAATCAAACTCCCACAACCCGGGACAAGTGATATAATACACCTTTCAGATACAAGAATATAATATAAAAGTTTACAACTCAAACTAGGCTTCTTGTTTATTGGATATGTATCTCGGGTATAGAACAAGAAGGAGTTTTCAGAAAATGAAAGATTGACGTGAAAGCGTTAGTCACAAATCTGAGATAATGAGTTGTATTTATAGGCAAAGTTCTAACAGATTTATTTTCAAACAAAGGATAAGATAGATAAGATTTGAAAGCAAGTTTGTTTGAAAATATTTGAATGAAACTTGAGAAACTAATCTGTTAGTTATTTGAAAAAGATAAACTACGTAAAAGATAAGTCTTGAGAGATTCAAACTTAGTTTATAAGATAGGATGGGTTTGTTTGAGATAAGGTTTATCCAGATAAACAAGATTTACACAAACCCTAACAACCTAATACTAAACCTGCGGGATAAACTCTTGAAAGAGCTGCTGCAATCTGATAGCAATGTTGAATCAGTCTTGTTGCATTATTCCATTCTGTTATCTGCATTCTTTTGTTGAAAGATCTATCATCATAAACCCCAACAAGTAACATTCTCCCCCTTTTATGATGATGACAAATTGTTCCCCTAACAAAAAACACTTAAAGCTCCTGGAGGTAGAAAATTAGCACAACGAAAAACAAGTATAATATGAATGCAACAATGTGAATGAAACAGTAAGAATGTAAGGATGAATGAGACAATATGCATATAAGATATAAACACACAAATGAGACAATCTCAATTATAAATAAACTAAGAAACCCAAAGAACAACCCACCCATTCAACCAGGGTGTCCAGTTGTCTTTTAAAACAATTAAAATCATTCATCAATCATCAAACAATCTCAAACAAGCATCATAGTCTTAAAAACAAGAAACCACATAGAAGAACCAAAGTCTTAAAACTTTAAACAAAACCACAGAAACATGCATCCAGAATTCTCCACCTTCATCATCGTAAAAGGCTTAGTCGAATCATCATCAATGTTGACTGGAGTCTTCCCTTTTCCTTTGCCCGAGCCCGAAGCTTTATCTTTGGCAGATGGAAAGACAGGAGCAAACCATATTCTGAGAAAAGCTTATCAAAGCATCTTGAGCTGGTGCCTTTCCGTCCCCATTCACGAAGCCAGACAAAGATCTTTTCTTTGTATTCTTCTCTGGTCATGCCGAAAACCAAAGGTGGGATGGCAGGAAGTGGCAGAGGAGCAGTGATTTCTTCTAAAGTACATCGCCAACCCAGTCTCATTTCTTATGCCAGTACATCTTACTTTTGTCCTGCATAGCGTACAGCTGCTGTGACACACAACTTCGTCTCGGACCCAAGCTTGAAAACAACTTTACAAATGCTTTTTCCCAGGCCTTGGCCGAGGAATCATCCCTTCTTAGAGTCCCAAACTCAAGTCTATTGTTTTGGCTAACTTGACATCAGAAGCATGCGAAACAGATAGCTTTGCATTGTTTGAATCCAAGGAATAATAAACAACTTACAAAATAACTCAAACGAAGCATGCATCATACTAACCTGTGAGGTTAGCGAACCCAAAGTCTCAACAGACGCAAAGTGTTGATTAAGATTAGCCAAAGTGGCAGAATTTTTATTTAATTTAATCAACAAAAATTAAGCAGAGTATTTGTAGGCTGATCAAAGGGGTCTGAGGTATAGTTTGGGGATTTGGAAGTCCACTTGAAAGAAACATTTCCCTAGCACACAGCTACCTAGCACAAAGCTACTTGGCCTTCCTGTTGTAATCAAACTCTCACAACCCGGGACAAGTGATAATACACCTTTCAGATACAAGAATATAATAAGAAAGTTTACACCTCAAACTAGGCTTCTGTTTACTGGATATGTATCTTGGGTAAGAACAAGAAGGAGTTTTCAGATAATGAAAGATTGACGTGAAAGCGTTAGTCACAATCTGAGATAATGAGTTGTATTTATAGGCAAAGTTCTAACAGATTTATTTTCAAACAAAGGATAAATAGATAAGATTGAAAGCAAGTTTGTTTGAAAATATTTGAATGAAACTTGAGAAACTAATCTGTTAGTTATTTGAAAAAGATAAACTAATAAAAGATAAGTCTTGAAAGATTCAAACATAGTTTATAAGATAGGATGGGTTTGTTTGAGATAAGGTTTATACAGATAAACAAGATTTACACAAACCCTAACAACCTAATACTAAACCTGCGGGATAAACTCTTGAAGAGCTGTTGCAATCTGATAAGCAATGTTGAATCAGTCTTGTTGCATTATTCCATTCTGTTTATCTGCATTCTGTTGTTGAAAGATCTTATCATCATAAACCCAAACAATTAACATTCTCCCCCTTTTATGATGATGACAAATTGTTCCCCCTAACAAAAAACACTTAAAGCTCCTGGAGGTAGAAAATTAGCAACAACAGAAATACAAGTTTAATATGAATGCAACAATGTGAATGAAATAGAAAGAAATGTTAAGGATGAATGAGACAATAAGCATATAAGATATAAAACACACAAATGAGACAACTCATTATATATAAAACTAAGAAACCCAAAGAACAACCCACCCATTCAACCAGGGGTCTAGTTGTCTTTTAAAATAATTAAAATCATTCATCAATCATCAAACAATCTCAAACAAGCATCATAGTCTTAAAAACAAGAAACCACATAGAAGAACCAAGTCTTAAAACTTTAAACGAAACCCAGAAACATGCATCCAGAATTTCTCCCCCTTCATCATCGTAAAAGGCTTAGTCTGAATCATCATCAATGTTGACTGGAGCCTTCCTTTTCCTTTGCCCGAGCCCGAAGCTTTATCCTTGGCAGATGGAAAGATAGGAGCAGAACCATATTCTGAGAAAAGCTTATCAAAAGCATCTTGAGCTGGTGCCTTTCCGTCCCGTTCACGAAGCCAGTCAAAGATCTTTTCTTTGTATTCTTCTCTGGTAATGCCGAAAACCGAAGGTGGAGGGATGGCAGGAAGTGGCAGAGGAGAAGTGATTTTTTCTAAAGTACAATCGCCAATCCAGTCTCGTTTCTTATGCCAGTACATCTTACTCTTGTCCTGCATAGCGTACAGCTGCTGTGACACAAACTTCGTCTCGGACCCAAGCTTGAAAAACACTTTACAAATTCTTTTCCCAGGCCTTGGCAGGAAATCATCCCTTCTTGTAGAGTCCCAAACTCAAAGTCTGTTGTTTTGGCCAACTTGACATCATAAGCATGCAAAACAGATAGCTTTACATTGATTGAATCCAAGGAAGAATAAACAAACTTACGAAATAACTCAAACGAAGCATGCATCATACTAACCTGTGAGTTAGCGAACCCAAAGTCTCAACAGACGTAAAGTGTTGATTAAGATTAGCCAAAGCGGCAGAATTTTCATTGAATTTAATCAACATGATTAAGCAAGTATTTGTAGGCTGATCAAAGGGGTCTGAGGTATAGTTTGGGGTTTGGAAGTCCACCAACGTGCCTATGAGTTTCATCAAAAACAATTTATTTGACTCCGAAACAAATAATTATTTGCTGTTAAACAGACAAATCAAACACGTACTAATTTTCTCAGATTGAACAGAAGAAACAGAGACACAAAATACCGAAACACTTTAGACAATAGTGCAGGATATGGCAAGTGCATCGACTCATGAGTCGAGCAATGGTGCATTTTTTGATAATCAGGGAAGACACATCACAAGGAACCTTTTTGACAAACATAGAAATTAAAATCGAATCTTGAAAAGTGATTCGATCTCGACCACTTTTACGAGGCAACAAATTTGTATGAACAGTTTAAAAACCAAAGAGAGAGTGGAGTTAAATCTGATACCGATGGTTTTATGGAAACATCAACAAAGTTCTCGCCAACAATAGCTTTGAGTTGTTCCTCATAATGAATCCCCGGAACATCAACAAACGCCTGGTATTTGTGAAAGTACACACCCCTTGATCTGACAAGCCTCCAATTCTGCCAAAGCATCAGCCTTGAAATGACAGGAGTTCCTCGAACATTGAAAAACACAATGCCTTCTGAAAGCAATTGAAAATTTGTATAGAACTCACGGACAAGCTCTGGGTATATAACTTCTTCCGGTGACAATAGCGATTCACACCCTTGGAACTTGAACAAATCATACACGCCAACTCGGTTAACAACTCAATATCACAAATCCGCTCTTTAAGAATAAGCTTTGTTAAGATTTTGGAGCCGCTTTCTTTTGCATGTCAGTCGAACGAATCAGGAGATGCTTCACTTGACGCTTGGAAACAACGGTAGCAACACGATGATGCTTCGAACCAGACGGACCAGCGGTCGGGGTTTGATTAGCGGTGGATCTCTAACGACGGGCCATTGGAGGGAAGTTTTAGGGTTAAGAGAGAAAAGGAGAGGATTTTGAAAGAGATGAAAGATTAGAATGAAGAATGAAGATTAAGAAAGAGGATTTAAAAAGAAGTAGGAACTGAAGAGTTAGATATGGAAGAGGAAGTGAAGGTGCAAGACAGAAGTGATGTATTGAAAGAACAATACATGCACGAAAAATGAGGAAGTGTTAAATCTAATCAAAAGATATCCTAAATCTATTGGCAAGAAACATGCAACAACACACGGACTAAAAAGTAAAAAAATACTAATAATTATACAAACAGATAAACAAATGTAACAAACAAATAAGCACATGTAATAGTTAATAATCATTAAAAATAAAAATTAATTACATAAAATTACACAAAATAACGTAATAAATTAGAGAGAACACATACCTAATTCAGGACGTATTATACAAATCTATCTTCAGCTAAGGGTTCAGTGGAGATATCTGCACGATGTTTCCCAGTAGATATATAATACTCTATATTACCTTTAGAAACTTATCTCGTAGAAAATGGTGATGACATCAATATGCTTAGTACGAGAATGCATGACAGGATTTTTAGAGATATTAATTGCAGAGGTATTATCACAATAAATAGGAATATTTGAGTAAGAAATACCAAATCCTGCAATATTTGTTGCACCACAAAATTTGAGTACAGCAACTTCCAGCTGCAATGTACTCTCCTTCAGCTGTAGAAGAGCTACTGAAGTTTGCTTTTTACTATGCCATGCAACTAAACATCTCCTAAAATTCACAAGCACCACTTGTGCTTTTTCTATCACCTCTGACCCTGCATAGTCAGCATCTGAAAAACCGATTAAGTCAAAGGAAGAGGAGCTTGGATAAAATAATCCCAAGTCACTCGTACCTTTTAAATATTTAAAAATAAGTTTAACGGCATTTAAATGAGATTCTTTAGGTTGAGATTGAAAACGAGCACACAAGCATACACTATACTAATGTCAGGTCGAGAGGCAGTTAAATATAATAATAAACCAATCATACCTCGAAATTTAGTGACATCTACAGGTACCTTGTTCATCTTTTGAAAGCTTAACTGAAGTACTCATCAGAGTTGATTTAGGTGTGACATGATCAAGTACAAATCTTTTAAGTAAATCCTTAAGTACTTTCCTTGGTGAATAAATATTCCTGCATTAGACTGATTAATTTGCAAACCTAGGAAGTACTGCAATTCACCCTCAAACTCATATCGAATTCTTATGCATGCAATCAGAAAACCACTTACACAGAGATTCGTTAGAAGATCCAAACTATATCATCAACATAACTAAACTAAAAGAAAGTTATCACGTTTATGAAAAATAAAGAGTTTGGATCGAGTGTACCACGAATGAAACCATTGTTCACGCGAAACTGACTGAGACGCTCGTACCAATAACGAGGAGACTGTCTCAATCCATAGACAGATTTCTTAAGCTTATAAACATAGTTAGGGTACTTCTCATGAATAAAACCTGGAGGCTGCTTCACGTAACTTCTTCCTTGAGATAGCCATTTAAAAAGCGCTCTTGACGTCCATTTGATAAAGCTTAATTTCTTGTAAGCTGCAAAAGCCATTAAGATTCAAATAGCTTCTCAATGAGCTATTGGAGCATATCACTTGTCGTAATCGATTCCTTCATGTTGGTTGTATCCCTGAGCAACCAAACGAGCTTTATTTCGAATAATGTTGCCATCTTCATCCTTTTTATTCGTGAAAACCCAACGAGTACCAATGATCTTGGCATCTTGAGGAGGTGGGACGAGTTCCAAAACATCACAACGCTCGAACTGGTTCACTTCCTCCTGCATTGCAACAGACCAGTGTTCATCTGCAACTGCTTCTTGAGCATTCTTTGGTTCAAATTCAGCAACAAAAGCACAGAATGCACACAGATTGTGAAATCTGCTTCGAGTAGAAATCCCTTGATCTAAATCAGTAAGAAGATTATTTGGTGGATGATTCTTCCAGTCCTAGAAGACTTCAGAAGTTGAATATTACTCATCTCTTCCTCATTAGAATTGTCGCCTGGAAATGAAGGAGTTGTCTCATTCAAAAGAGACTGCCTTATTCCGCTTGTGAAGATTTGTCCGGAGGAATGACAGAATTAACATTTGAAACACTATCAGGAGTCTTTGGAGAGCCAGAAGATTCATCTGAAGCTTGAGTAATCCTGAAGAATTATCGGAAGACTGAGATGGACCTGGAGAGTCTTGACTGTTCGACTTCTCAGAATGAGACTGACTCTTTTCAAAATGAGACTATCTTATTTGGGAATGAACGATAGATCTGCAGTGTCTTCATCAATTTGAGATATATTCCTTGAGGATTCATTAAAAGCAATATTGATGGATTCATCTACTTTATTCTTGACAGAATATAAACACGATAAGCCTTGCTTGTTGTAGAATATCCCAAGAAATTCCTTCCGTGATTTCGCATCAAACTTCCTCGATATTCTGATTATCTAAAATAAAACACTTGGAACCAAATACTCAAAAATAACTAATGTTAGAGTCCTTTTCTTAAGCAATTCATACGGAGTTTTAAGCAAAATAGGACGAATAAGTACTCTATTTAAAATATAACAGGAAGTGTGTACCGCTTTAGCCCAAAATTTTC